>NW_027142363.1:9944848-10219261 GCF_026170545.1 Melanerpes formicivorus | reverse complement strand
CAAAACATTATTTCTTATTCTGTAGTTACTATAGATTTTTCTTCGCAGTTTCAATTTTTCTTTGCACTTTTAATTTTTCTTTGCATATCTTTTAATGAATTCCAGAAATAGAAATTGTACTTTTATACTTTCGTGCTACCCTTGTCAACTTGTTCTCCTATTTTTCTTTGTCATCTGCCTCAGTTAGAAACAGTGACTCAGATTTTGAAATTCCTCCAGCTGTCTTGAACTGCTGCTTGTCTGCTTTACACAACTATCACTCAGAGCTTAATGTCTTTTCTCTTGTAGCAGTTTTATTATCATTTTCTAACCTAGCTATCTCTTTGTTCTTTAGTTATCTACAGTGATGTCAGAAATACAGACAAGACTTAATGATTCCTGTTTCCATTCTTAGTCTCTAACTAAATATTACAGTACAATAGAAGTCTGGCTATTTTTTAATGTCTTTTGAAAGTGAAATATTAATCTGTGTTAAATACCTTTCAAAGTTGTTCTGTGTGATTCACTATCTTGCTGATTGATTGCCTTGACTTCAGTGAGTGTATTTGTAAAGTACTATGCTCAGTGTTATCAGTTGTTGGGGTTTCTTTTTTAACTTAATTTTGAAGTCAATTCATTGAAAGTAAATCAACAATCTGCTGGCAGGGAAGCTATAACTCAGGTCTGGTGCTTCATGAGGAAGGACAAACACCTGTACTGAGACTTAAATTCTCATAGCTCCGTCTCCTAAACCTCATCATCTTTGCCCCTGGTGATGTTGATCCCACTTCCTGTATCTTTTATATTCATATTCAGTCCCCTTTATGTCACTATGAGCTGAAAATGCCTGTAACTGAGGAAAGAAAGTCTATTAATTTTGACAGAAAAACTTGTTGGTTTTGTTCTTCCATTCCAGATTGGTCAAAATAATATTTTTGGTCCAAATAAGAAATGTTAATTCCCTTTTAATGTCTTCCATTCATGAGGCAAAATTCTGAATATAAGTGATCAGAGTCATCACAGCTGGGGATTCAGGCTGTTGCTAGGCTAGACTGATACATAATCAAGGTCCAGCATGCTTTTGTGCTGCTTACATAGTTTGGGCTAAAGAGGGGAAAAGATACAGTGACTTTGAAGTAGTACTGAGATACTGAGGAATCAGTTTGGCCCTTCATGCACTGTGGGCTCTTTTCCAAACACTGAAAACACTGGGGAATGTTAAGAGGCTATAAAGTTTTCCAAAATTATCAATATTGTCATTCCCATAATCTATGTTTCCCAGCAATAGTGTCCTTTACCATGCAGAAAGATAACTGTTTCCAAGTTGCTCTGCACACTTTGACAGATGGAATAGTGCTTGCTTTGATCAACATGACAAACTGCATTTAAGTCTCATATTGTTTCATTCAGCTTCAGAAATATCTAGAAATAATGTGCAATTAAAAACCTGATAATAGAACATTCTGATAACAATTAAGCCATCAAATGACAAGATTTGGACATTTTGATTGTGTACTACTACTGTGAAGTTTCTTTATTATTTTATTATCATTAAGCATGATGGGTTATCATTTCTGCTTTAGTGCTTCTGTCTCCTTATTCACGTATGCGTGTTCTGATACCACAGGAGGTAAAACAAAGAAAGGTATGGCAGGCCAAGTCCTTGATAACAATTGTTACAAAGTGAAAACAATTTCAAGCCTCAAACAAAATCTAAATAATCTTATATATATGGAATATATTTAATAACAACTGGCAGTTTATATTATCATTAGACCTTTATTTTTATCCTGATTGCAGCAACATATGACTTAATAGTTAAATATTCATTTATTCACTTTTTGCAATTCCTAAGAAAATGTATTTTTTACAGAATCACAGACTCATTAAGATTAGAAAAGACCTTGAAGATCTTCAAGTTCACTTTGTCTCCCAAGACCTCATGACTACTCAACCGTGGCTTCAAGTGCCACGTCCAATCCCTTTTTGAACACCTCCAGGGACGGTGACTACACCACCTCCCTGGGCAGCACATTCCAATGGCCAATCTCTCATTCTCTGAAGAACTTCTTCCTAACATCCATCCCCTGGCACAGCTTGAGAGTGTGTTCTCTTGTTCTGCAGCTGGTTGCCTGGGAGAAGAAACCAACCCCCACCTGTCTACAACTACCTGAAGGGACCTGTAGCAATAAGGTCTCCCCTGAGCCTCCTCTTCTCCAGGCTAAACAATCCCAGTTTCCTTTGCAATGTTGCAGTACTCCTTATGTCTGCTAATAACCCTCAATCTCCGGAAAAATATCTTATGTAGTGCAACTTTACCTCACAAAACTTTAATAAGAAACTTCAGATCTTGGCCACTTTGAAGTCTTTGTTGTTCAGGGAGGAGGGCCATAAATCACAATGGTTTTGAGAACAGCTCCAAATTTTGAATACTGCAGCTATTAGTTGCTTTGAAGAGTTTTCTTTGGTTTTGTTTTCTATTTTTAAATAGATTGTATGAATAAGAGAAACTTCTCCGAGAATTAAAAGAAAAGCTAGAAAAGCCAGTGCTCCTGAGTGAAAAAATAAGGTTTTAGGGGAACAAAATAAGAAAGGAAAAGGAAAAACAAGTGGCAGCATTATTCTTTACATGAAATTATCCAAGCAAGATCCCACTCTTCTGTATCATAACTCCTTTCTGCTGAACATGTAAAATAATACAGTAGGGCAGCAAATGCTACAAAGCTAACATTTATTTTGAAAAGCCCTCAAAAAAGCAGATGTGCACCAAACATGATGTTTCAGGAAATAATTGCACAAGCAAAAGACACTGTAATAGTCTGTGAAGGCAAAGGTTTATTACATCAGCTCTATTCATCAGTGCTATGGCTTCCTGCTTATATCTTTAGAAGTTAAAAGGTCTGATCTCTTCTCCTTTATTTGCAAAAGGCCTGTGGTCCTCAGAACTCCCTGTAATTGATGACCTATCACAGTATGAAATGCATTTTGATTGCAAACCTATTTTATCTGATAATTCCTTAATTCACATATGTGTCTAGTATGTGAAACACAAGAATGAAAAGGCAAGGATTGTACACCTTGATATTTTCTTCCTCTTGTTTTATGGTTTGTCATTAAAAAAATACATATTTGTTGACCTCTTCCAGTGATTGATAAAAGTTTGCAGAGTTTCTCACCCATCTACATCTTCAGACCTCTGAATTGTGGATTTTTCTAATTTTTCTGTAAATACCCTGACATTATGTTCTGTTCTGTGCGGAGTCTCGGGAGCTTGTGTACATGGAGAAGCTAATTTGCTCTTATGTTTTACAAGTGGATACCAATTCTAGATCATGAGGTCTGGGAGGGTTTCCTCCCATGTTCATAGTTTCATATTGATGCTTTGCACAGCAGATTAGGTACAGTGGTTTTGTAAGTAAGGTGCTTAATCATTTGTGAATGTGTTATGATGGTTGTGACAAAGTATTTTGTTAAAATTATGGTGAACATGTATGTGACAACTTAAGTTTGAGCCAATTTAAATGGACCTTCAAAAATCTAAATACTCACTAACATTTCCTGTTAGAAGTGCAGACTTCTGGAAGAGGTCAGCTTCATTTTACTTAAACTTAAAACTTTAAAAAAATAATGGTTTGTGTGTGTCACTTAAAGACATAAAATCTCTTGAATGTCTTAATCAAAAGGTTTATTGTAATGTGTCACTTTTTGTAGATGATCTAGCCAGGGCACTGTTTTGGCATTTGGGGTATGTGCTTCCTGCACAGTTTTCAACTGCAGACCACTGTGAGACAGGCCTTAAATCTTTTCTTTCATATCCCAAGCTAATGACCTAATCTTCATTATAGAGTATGTGACCATGCTTTCTCTCTCAGTTTTCCCAACAAAAGTGTTGTGGAAACAGATCTCTGGAAATAGGTCTCTGAAAAAGTGTTTTGCCTGGGATGAAACAACGTATTTCCACAAAATTTCATTTTGTTGAGAATGTTCTGACTCTCTCTAATTACAAGCCTCTGTTATAAGCTGGTTACAACTTTGCCAAACATTAACGGGTTGGGTTGAAACTTTCCATGATTGTTCTCTGCCTTAGGCTGAATGTTTTGAAGGCAAAGCTTTAACCGTTTCAGAGGCCAAAGAAACAGGGGCTCTCCCATTGCTGCGAGAGTAGCACCCTGGTACCTCTAGTATTTGAAGGAGGAACTTCACATTTGACAGGGAGCATTGAAGATGACTCACAGTTCTCACAGAAATTTTTTTGACTGTAGCCTTTGATGGTCCCTATCTGGAAATAAGGCAGCAGAACTTGTAGAAAGATTTGTTGATATCTTGTTTTTCCTGTTTTAGCATCAATCAAACTATGCCTCCACGGAACTGCCTCACACATCAACTCCATTAAGTGTCCCCAGCTCTGAGGCAGAATGCAGAGGGTGATGCATCATCTTGGGAGGACAGGTTGATTTGAGGGCTCACCCTGCTCCCCTTCATGGATAGTATGGAAAGAAATTTATCTCTGAAATGCTGAAATTGGGAATTCAAGTCAAATTGAGCTATAGTAGTGTCTCGGTCCAGAGAGGGAGAGAGACTCAGTTCTTTTGAAAGTTCCCTCCCTTTTGAATATTGCCTTACTATAACACTGTCTTGGAGAAAGAGCCTTTCCTTCTTCTCAGTTTTTGCTGTAAGCCAAATTTAATGCCTTGCATGTGGACTGATTACATGAACCATACAAGCCTGTGTTGTAGGTACTGATAATGTGAATTTGTAGTCTGCTTTATGCAACAAGGTAATTTTAATCTTCTGCCCTCTCCACCTCATCCCTTAAGATTAAGAAAGATACTTAATGAGGAAGTATTTAATATTTAAAACTACTACTGAGATGTTTGGGGATTTTTAAAGACAAAAATCTACTGATGCATCTTCATTTTTTGCTTATAAAAAGTGACTTTTGTTTGTGAGCACAGGATCAAAATGCTACATTCAGTAAAATAATTACCTAAATATTAGCTTCTGACATGAACGATGTAATTCATTCACAGAAAGTGAATGAACATTCATATTTCCCTGGGGCATTGCTTTAGCCGTATAAAGGCTAATGTACTTGTTCAGCAAGTTCTATTTTAGTGTGTCATCCTCCAGTTTGGACTTTCCTGAATATATCTGTTGAAGGCAGTGTTTCACCCACAGCTTTGAAAGCCTTACAAATGAGTCCCCCGTTCCTCCTTTCCCAGAACAGCAATAAAATCCTTCCGAGGTCATGACTCATAAAATGCCTTACATCAGCCTCCTCAATAAGCTGTTTAGTCATCTGTTGTACCCACTCATTTAGCTTTACAAACCTTTTCTGTACTTTGCACAGGGTGGCGTCATACAGTTATGTCATGGAGGGGTAACCTCTCCTGGTGACATTCCATGCTGCTGGTGGTGGCTGCTCAAGGACTCCGTATGCACCAGGATTTTGCTGGGCTGGCCTTTCATGTGAAGAAGCCTTCAGGACACAGCTTCATCTGTTGGGAAAGGTTGGGACTGGAGAGCATCTCATCAGAAGGTGATCAACAGTGATCTGCTTCTGCCTCATGTCTGCATGCATAAAAGACTGGCTTGGGGAGATGACCTTATCAGTACACCTTCAGATTTATACATCAGCTGTACAGAAAAGTGGGTTCCTTACATAAAACTCTCATGAATGATTTGTATATAGGTTTTTAAATGATTTAATAAACACAATTCTTTTCTGAAATAAATACATTTCATTTCTTCATATTTAATCTCTTTAACAGTGTTACAGCTCAAAAATGCCTCACCACTTCCTGAAAAGTTTTACAAAGTAAGAGAGACTCACTTTTGAAGTAATTTTTGAGCTGAAAATGAAATTTGAACTGATCTGATATGTTCCATGAACTTTTTATTCACTGAAAATGTAGTCTATGTAAAACTGTATTTTTGTGCAAAAGCTTAAATTTTAGTATTGTTTTCTATTGTCCTGTGGGAAAATTGAAAAAAGACATTTGAATCTTTTGGGTTGACTCCTCAAACTTAGAGTGATTCAGTCTGACATTGGTCTGCATCTCCTTACTGTGTTATGCTATATGACGGAAGGTAAGAATAAAAGATTCTGCGGTTTTCCACTGCGGAGTGGATTTCTTTCCTTTGTGAGTTTTTACCTCCTAAAATTCTGTTTCAGGCACCAGAGAAAAGGCTCACTGGGGATAGTGATGAATGGGAGGCATTTGTCATCTTCAATCACCTTTTCCTCTGTGCAGAGAGGCTCTTTAAGCAGGATATGCACAACGTGGGAACACCAAACATGTATGGGGTGATGTGCAAAGCAGATAGCTATGCTGTTCAGCTACTATGCTGAGCAGCTGCTATACTAAAGTGCTCAGCTCTCCCATGAGAACTCATGAGATGGCAGTAATGGGGAGGTGGATGGTTGATCCACAGAGGCAGCAAATTGCTCTTTTCCATTCTCTCTTCTCTCTCTTTTTTCATTGAGATTTCACACCTCTTTGTGCCAGCAGTTCTTCTTCTGAATTGGTGACCTGCTAACTATCATGATTTCAACAACTACCCTCTGTCTTGGTTTTCACTTTGCTTATCTTGCACAGCTTTGGTTCACATGTGTTCTCACACCTTAGCAATAATTTTCTCAGTAAACCTGTGCCAAGATCACACAGCTGTGCTCTACCAAGAGAGGCCTTGAATTACAGACTGCTAAGAGTGTGGGTATAATTCATCCAAAGTACATTTCTCATGAGACAGGATACTTCAGAGTTATCCTGAATAAAATAGTCACAGAACTTTCAGACATGCACACAAAAAATGCAATCATATGTTCTGGTTTGGAACGGGGAAGTTGCACTACCTTTTGCAGAATGAAAGTTCAGGTTTTTTATTTACCTCTGTTCAAAACAGTATGAAATATCTGTGATTTGTTTGTTACCTCAAAATTTTATAGATCATGCACATGGAAGGATAAATTGTGCATAACTACTAGTCTATCTCATGACTGAAACATTTTCATGTTATAATTATAGATTTATCTCTTTAGAAAGGTGGTCCTGAGTCACTAAGCATGGGCTAGTGGACTCGCAGACCATTCTAACAAGCAGGATGTCAGCCAAAAATGCCAGGAGGCCTGTATAGATGAGTGAGTTGCATGTACCAAAATTCAAAGATAAGAAGGAATTGTAGAGAAGATGGAAATAGGGACAGGTAACATGGAAGGAATACACAAATACCAACTGAGAATGCAAAGACAGGGTTCAGAAAAGCAAAGACCAACTAGGATTGAATATGGTAAAGAATGTCAAAGGCATAAAGGGCAGTCTAAGTACACAGGTGACAAAAGGTAGACTGGTGAAAATACAATTCTTCTGCTGGATGAGGTAGGGGACTTGTTGACACAAGGCATGGAAAAGTCTGAGGTACTGTATGCAGTCTTCACATCAGTCTTTGCTACAAAGACTGACAGTGAGTCCCAGGCTTCAGAGATCAAAGGTGTAATCTAAAGGGGAAAAAAAAAATTACCCTTGGTAGAATATGATCAGTTCAAGGAATACTGAAGCAAATTAGACATTTCTAGACACACAATGGACAAGAAAGTCATCAAGAGTAGTGAGCAAATATTCACCAAGTGTAAGGGGATGTTATGCTTGACAAACCTGATAACCTTCTATAGTGAAATTCCTGGCTTGGTATTTTATCCTTGCTTTTGCCCTCTGCTTCCATTTCCTTTCCATGTATAAAGATTTTTTCATGCTCACTCTATCCCCTGACTCACTTGTTTTCCTACTCTGCCTCCGAGCTGCCTATGTTCCTCCAAAGCAAACTGAATCCTTTGTACCATATTCTTAATTGGTTTTCCACAGCATTGGAATATTCATCCAAAATATTCCTTGACACTTGGCTGCTTATTCATTCAAATTTGTTCCTACTAATGATTCCTTTTAACAGGCTTTCTACAATAATTCTAGCAAAAAAAACCCCAATGCACTAGAAGTGCTTTCATCTTTGAACTCCACAATTTATCCACTGGAAAAGACTTTTAATCTTCATACTGCTGTGTGTCCAATCTGCTTTGCTTTCTCTCTCTATGTCCCACTTGAGATAAATAAGGCACAGTTCTACACTAGTTTAAAAGAAAACCATGACACTGAACCTAATAGAAATAAGGAAAACTGGAGATAGTCTTACATACAATACAATGTTGAAATAACGAATTCGTACTTTATTCTTGGCCAGCCAGTCAAAAGAAAATTCATACCTCTGCCTTTTTAATTTCTTTTTAAATGATCATAGAAACATAAAATAATTCAAGTTGACAGGGTTGTCTGGAGGCTATATACTCCACCTTCCCACTCAAAGCAAGGTCAGCAAACCCTTGTTGGGCTACAACTTGAACGTATTCAGAGAAGGGCAACGAGGCTGGGGAGGGGCCTCTAGCACAAGCCCTATGAGGAGAGGATGAGGGAGCTGGGATTGTTTATCCTGGAGAAGAGGAGGCTCAGAGGGGACCTTATTGCTGTCTGCAACTACCTGAAGGGTGGTTGTAGCCAGGAGGGGGTTGGTCTCTTCTCCCAGGCAATCAGCACCAGAACAAGAGGACACAGTATCAAACTGTGCCAGGGGAAGTTCAGATTCAAGGCGAGGAGAAAGTTCTTCACAGAAAGATTTGTTAGCGATTGGAATGGGATGCCCAGGGAGGTGGTGGAGTCACCATCCCTGGAGGTGTTCAAGAGGGGATTGGATGTGGCACTTGGTGCCATGGTTTAGTAGTCATGAGGTCTTGGGGGACAGGTTGGACTTGATGATCTTCGAGGTCTTTTCCAACCTTATTGATTCTATGATTCTATAAGGGCAACACAGCACACACTTAGAATACTGACATACTGTTCATCACCTAAAGTACATGAAAAAGTATGGGTATTAAAACAATTATAATACATGATCTAGGTTCAAAGCCTACTGGGAGTCAGTAAGGTTATTTCTGTTCTACTAAAAGAAAGTGAGCAAGGGCACAGAGTTCTGTGTACATCTGCCCTTCTAATTTGTGCTTTTAATGTTTTTGACCAGTTCATGTATCTAAGTTTCTATTTTCTAATTCACTGTCATTTCTGTCCAAGCAGAGAGGTTGCCCTTGAGGAAGGAGAAGGAATATGCAGCAGAAAACAATGACTTCACCAGCTCCTGAGTGACAAGAAAAATGAGGAGCTAGAAAGGGCTGCATTGTCTTCTTTGTCTTCAAGCAAAGTGTTATTATTCCAAATATTTCAAAGATGTGGAGGCTGATAACACTCACAGCTCCACAGTTGTACAGCTTTTACTCAGTTTTTGTCTCTGATTGTAAAATCATGCCTATGATTTAGTTATATTTAAACTTCTCTGTTGCTTTGGTAACATCCATCATCACATGAGTTCGATGGTTTATCAAAACATGAGTTCTCCATTTTTCAATTTGTCTTTAAACCTCCAGGAAGGCTGGCACTTTATTATATATTCTATCCATATATAGTGCTTCCACCATGCAAATCCTTTTTAAAGTGTTCATTACAACCTATTCTCCTGTGACCCTGCTGTTTTTTCCCATTACATGGAGATAACTATCTACACTAACCTTGGGATATCAAATAGCAAAAGGTGTGAAATACTGTTTTTTCAAGTGGAAGGTCTACAGCTTCTATGTGTAATTTGTGCTTTTATTACAGTATCACAGTATCACAGTATAACTTAGGTTGGAAAGGACCTCAAGGATCATCGAGTCCTACCTATCAACACAGACCCCATGACTAGACCATGGCACCAAGTGCCACGTCCAATCTCCTCTTGAACGTCTCCAGGGATGGTGACTCCACCACCTCCCTGGGCAACCCGTTCCAATGATGAATGACTCGCTCGGTGAAGAACTTCCTCCTCCCCTCGAGTCTAAACCTCCCCTGGCACAGCTTGAGACTGTCTCCCCTTGTTCTGGTGCTGGTTGCCTGGGAGAAGAGACCAACCAACTCAAAACTAGTGCTTGTATTTGTTTACCCATGTAAACTTCTGTGGTGTATATTTTCATTCCATGCAAAAATCACTGGGGAGTTGTGAGTACTGCTCATGGGGGCATGAGCTATTCAGTCGGATAATACGATGCACAGATGTGTCACAGACACAGAAGATAGTTGATTTTAATAGCTATATTTTGCAAAGTCTGGAGAACAGTGATATGGGTGTTGGAGATGAAGAGGACAGTATAATCTTAGTGACTGATTTGTTCAAAGTAAGTATGCTCACTTTGTTTTGATGTTTAACTGTCATTTAGGCTTTCCCTTCTTTGTATATTACAGATACCTCACAAAGGAACTCCATGAAGTGCGTTAATTCGAGGGCGATTTTGCTTAAACATAAATAGCAGTATGGATTTCTAAAATATTTAGTCTAAACCCCCGATGCGAATGACAACTGTGAAGCATTTTCCTCCAAACCATAACATGTTTGGTAAAACATTTTCCTGTTTCATTGAAAATGGAAGAGGCATTTTTTTTGACTTAATCTTTTACCTCTTAACCATGAAAAAATATTCACATCTGCTTCACTTGGCAAGTTGTTTATTTGTTTATCTCCTTTTACAAAAGTACCAATTGAGAAAAAGTTATTTAATCTTTTTAGTATGACAGAGTTCTCGACTTTTTTTTTTAACTCTATGCGAGGTAGGAAGGAATGACACTTCCTAGAAATGTTTACATTTTGTTTCACTTTTGTAAGCAATAGGCATTTACTTTTCTTTGTAGAGATCATTTACATTTCTCTGTACACTGTAATAGAATACTTAAACCATACTGGAATATATCTGACAGCTTAATGAAGTAGATTTCATCAAAATGGTTAATATTTTCTTCTCCAAGGAAGGCTGAAATTCATTAAGCAGTAAAGGGCAAGATTAATCCTGACATAAATAGGGCTGTGTGCTCACACCGCTGTTGGTGTTTGGTGGCATCTCCTTCAGCACAGGAGTAGTTCCCACAAGTCTCTTTGAAATGCAGGTGGACTCAGGTGCTGGGGTGCAGGAATTAGTTGCAAGCTCACCAGTGTAAGCATCTGGCAACTTTGACGTAGGACCTGTACACTGAAGTGCAGTATTGAGTGTTTGAGCCTGGGGAGAGATTGAGCAGTGCTCAAGTCTTTAGCGATCCCTAGATTGGTTTGTTCAGCTGTGACTCCTCACTTAGCACCTCAGAGGTGTGCCCAGCACAGCATTCTTGTGACAGCATAAGCAACTTGAGTGGTGTTTTCTCATTGTTTCTGCTTCATAAGTGAAGGTGAGATGCTCTCTCTGTCATGGTACAGATTGTGACATATGTGAAAATTAGGAAGTCCTTACAAATTCCCTAAATCTTAGCAGGCTGTAGAGTGGCTGTGAAAAAGTAAGCGAACAAACAAACAAACAAGAAACCCAAGGATTTAAAATGCTTTATCAGATGCAAGGAAATAGTCTATCAACCACAGGAAAATATTGGTGCTGTTGGACAAAGATTTGGTGGCTCATTCCAGCCACTGGTGTTGAAAGAAAATGGCTTCATACTCCAATGGGTCCAGAGAAGGCCAAAGTGGAGAGGAAGAGCCTAGGGAATAGTGATGCTTCACAACGGAATACGATGCAGAGACCTCAATGGGGCATCATAGTTTAAGCAGGCTAAGGGGCTGTTGCGGCTGTACTGCCTACAGTACAGCTTGGGAATGGAGATTCACATTGCTCTTTTCCTCTGGACTCCATGTGTGCTGTAAGAGGGTCTAGAATGTCTCCATTGTGAAGATGTGACCTAGGGCAGCCCAGCTGCATGAACAAGGGTGAGGAAGATGCATGTTTGCTAATATTGGAGATGTAAGGGATAAGGAGGGGAAAAGGACCTTTTAAACCACAGGCCAGTACTCACAGGAGACCAAAATAAAGAAAATTTTGGATGGACATTTAGAATGTTCTTTTAAACAATTATTTGAATTTTTGGAACAATGTGGGCAAAGAAGGGCATCTAACTTAGTTTTAAATTTAATTCTGATGGTTTATGCAAGTGATTTTTTGATCATGTGGTCCTGCTTTGGCAGAGGGGTTGGGCACAACAATCTCTGGAGGTCCCTTCCAGCCCCTGACATCCTGTGATCATGTGATTCTGGATATGTCTTGATGTGGAATCAAATTTACTCCTCTACTTGGAGTACAGAGATAAGTGTCTGGATATGTCTTGATGTGGAATCAAATTTACTCCTCTACTTGGAGTACAGAGATAAGTGTCTGGATATGTCTTGAAGTGGAATCAAATTTACTCCTCTACTTCAAGTACAGATATAAGTGATGCTTACATTTAGTGATGATTTAAATTACCTACTTGGCAACAAGAAATAGGGCTATGCTTTTGTGAATAATTTTCTTTTTGTTATGGCAACAGACAGATATTTGACTCGTGGCAGTGATCAAGTGTAGATGTGAGATGTGTATGTGCACTCACATTCACTTCTAACAAGAAGAAAACCAGATTATGTCATCCTTGTGTTGCTACCACCAAGAAAAAAAGAAGAACAACAACAACAAAAAGAGTAAAAATATCTGGAGGTTTTTTAATCATTATTTTTATGGTAATGTTTTCTGCTTCTTTCTTAGATAAATGGAGGGACAAGTGTATTTATTTAAGAACATGGTGGTAGAGATTTCTGTTATGATTTCTCTCTGACACCAATTTGTATCAGCCTGTACTCTGACATGGTCTGCTTGCATGTACTGGGGTTGTTGATATAAGCTGCTGCCTTCTGTGTTAAGGACAGCACCAGGAATGTGTCTCTGGATCAGATCTTGGCACTCCACATCTGACACTTTAATGTGGCTCAACTGTAACCAAACCACTCTCTGAAGGTATCCATCTCTTTTCACTGATTACAGAGTGAGGCTAGAAGACTAGCTTTTAGGAAAGCTATAATTAGGTGAGCTCCAGCCTTTCTGCATAACTAGGTTCATTGGTCACAGTAGGAGTTTCCATGAGATAAGCTGTAGCTTTGCTTGAAAAGGGTATTGGAACCAGACATTTTGCTGAGAAATACAACTGTCTATAAGTGACCTGGATTGGCTGGCAGTTGTGGAACTCCTTTGATCAGTATTATGTCACTTTTCGGTAACTTGCCTTTCTCATGAATGGAAACAGGAACTTGAAACACTGGAGCAGCAAGTGCCACATAACGCTTTAGCAGTTCAGGAAGATGTGCTGCCATACTGAACTCATGGAAAGAAAATGTGTTTCTTTCTTCTTCTTCTTCTTCTTTTTTTTTTTTTTAAGATTACTTCTGTTTACATTAAACACAGAGGTACAGAGGCAAGTGGGAGGGAGAGAGGGTTCTGTGGTCACAGTGCAGTAACAATTGTCAAATTGTAAAACTCTGTGGAATGGAAAATCTCTTTTTTTTTCCTCTCTCTCTTCTTTTCTTTTTTTTTTTACCAAGCTAAATCCTCTGAAAACCTGGTGGTAATTTGAGTGATGGGTATGCATTGCCTTATTTCGAAGCTCTTGTGTGCCTGAAATGAAATCATAATATTGCATAATTTCCATTTTTGTGGTTTAGTAAAGATAACCCTTTTATTTCTGGCATTAAAAGCTGAGCTATTAACACCACCTAGGAATCCTTTCAAGAGTAATTACAGGAACAGCAGGTTAATTTGCCAGGTTTATACAAATGTAACCAGTTCCAAATGGAATCAGTTAAATACAGCGAACCAGGGAGTGTGAGGCAGCATAATTCCGCAGAAATCCTTAGGTCACTGTTAGTTTACACTGGTCAAAGATCTGATCCCTTGTGCTTTTGCTGTTTGTCTTCTTTTATCCCATGCTTATTTTCCTTTTTGTAATTAATCATTAGCTAGCTAATATAATTCACTGATACCAGAACAAGAACTGTCCCCAGTCTGAACAAAAGATGTGTGCCCGCCTGTCCCAGGTACACCCATCCTTGATGGGGGCTGTAAGGAAACCAGCCCCCAAGGTGGACAAAAGAAACCTGGTCCAGGTGGGCAGAGGAAAAGATTTGTTTTTTTCCCTCCCAGGAGGTGGGCTCCCCTGGGTCAAAAGTCTATTCCACTCCCCCTTGCTGTCCATCAAACCTATTCAAGGAGAGATATTTTTTAGCTCTTTTCTTTTTTTCCCCTTGTCTCACCTGCTCGTCAAGTCTCTGCTGTTCCTGCTTCCTGCATTTACTATGTGGCAGGGTCTACTTCCATGCTTCATCCACACTTTCTAAAGATCTGAATCCATTTGCATCAATGGAATCAAATGACAGCTGGGTCTGGCTTTGTATATTTTTCTATTTACCCTTTTCCTTATACCTTTGTAACCTTCCCTGTTACTCAAATGCTATATATATATTGCTTTTACTTCCAAACTGATTCCAACCATTTCTTTTGTGTTTTTACCTCTCCTTTCTCCTGCCCAATTTACTTTTACCCTACTGGGAAAAAAGGGAGAGGGGGAGGAAAATCTAAATCTGTTTCTTTTGGGCTTTTGGACTCTGGGGAAAGCTTCAAACCATCACACCTCCTCAATGGACTTTTAAACTTTGCGAGAGTCTAGGCAATTATTAGCCAAATCATGGGAAACCTTGATTTAAATCAAGATATAAGCACTTTGCATGGTTCATGTTGGCTTTTTGAGCAAGGGCTAATTTTGCCCTTTAGCACACTTTATGATATTTGGAAACAAAGGGATGTAATTGCCCAGCTGTCAGTAGTGTTGATCTAGTGCTGAAAGAGTGATATTGTCATAGGGTGAAATCCTAAGCAACCAGTGAGACTGCTGTATTCATCCAAGCCTCCTTGTGAGGCAGCTCTTTTCCCCCTGCTATTATCTCATAGAGTGATATTGTACTGACACCGCAAGTTACTGAGTAAGTGCAATCATGGTTTCCAATACATCTATCATGTCGTTACCACACACTTAACACAAAGTAGTGCATTTTACTTTGTGGTAATACAGTAAGCAAATCACACTGCCAGGCTGTGCAGAAAACCAGCATTGTGTATTGGAGGCAGAGAATGCCTAGTGCTTTTTGTCAGAAGAAGCCAGTTTGATGAGAGCAATATCCCTCCAGAGCTGTTTTTCTTCTGCATCTTAAAACCTTTAACCTCCTAGTTACTGTAGACATGGACAAAGCTCCCATGCATCAAATTTATAGTACATAACAGACTTGTGTCCCACAAGTTTCAAAGAAAGATTGTACAAAACCAGTCAGTTCACAAGTAAAAACATTAATTCAACAGACGGTGCTCTATGGCTGGAAAGAACAAATAAATCCACATCTGTTGTTGTGTATTTGTTCCAGTCCCACTGTTTTAGTGGGCAGGCAGAGTAAACAAAGAATGAAACTTGTATGCATGTGTATTTTAATTTAGAAAATATTATTCCTGAAGGTTTGTTTTAAGCATAGTGTATGTATGAAGTTCTTGAACAGAGTAGATCTGAGGACTTCCTGGAAGTAAGGAACCAGATGAGAGGCATCATCTATACTTCTCACCAGGCCATGATGATGCAGCCTCTTTTACATTATCCAGTGCATTCAGTGATCCATTTTGCTGTAAGTTTACTACATGTTTGAGTTGTACCCTTTGTCTTTAAAAAGAATGTGAAACAGCTGATCTAATGAGAAGTTATATATCTTCCTTCAACTAGAAAATTAAAATATTCTGAGTTTTATAACACAGCAGTAGGAATCTTCTCTCAATATCCAGCTCAAGAAGGAAAAAGAACTACTGGAGAGAGTCCAGAGCAGGTACACTAAGATGATTAGGGGACTGGAGTGCTCCATCTCTTTAGCTTGGAGAAGAGGAAAATGAGCAGGAGTATCTTATTAATGTTCACAAACATCTAAGGCATGAATGTCAGGAAGATGGGGCCAGGCTCTTCTCAGAGGTAATGGGCATAAACTTGAACATAGGAAGTGCCATCTAAACATGGAAAGGAGCAGCTTTACTTTGAGGGTAGCAGATCACTGGAATAGGGTGCCTAGAGAGGTCACGGAATCTCTGTCTCTGGGGACTTTCAAGGCCCTCCTGGACATGTTCCTTTTTTCTGATCTGCTTTATGTGATCCTGATTTGGTGGGGGGGCAGGACTTGATGATCTTCAGAGGTCCCTTCCAGCCCCTGACATTCTGTGATTCTGTGATCAAGAAGAAAACTTTCCTGGCAAAATATTGACTTTATCTAGCTGGACCTGTTTAGTCTACTGTGAAGGTTAGGTCACCTCCCAAGAAGCTTGTGACATTTCATGGGAACAGATGAGGATGGATTTGAGCTCCTTCCATGCAGCTCATTCAGCTTCATGGGGGATCCTGTCAGCTGCCTGATTTCAGTGATTTCACTGATGCCTATAAACACCACATCAGGGCCATGATGTGAGGATTATCAGTTGTAATTTCGTCTTCTAACCATAGTAACAAAATTACTTTATTTAACATCACTGTAACTCCTTTTTTTTTTTAAACAAATATATTGCACCCAATTCTGACTATAGACAGTGAAGCCAAGGGGATTTTGTGTCTGTATCAGAGACTGGAGTTAGATCTACTGTGTTAAAGTAAACTGATAGCTTCAATTATTAAATGCAAGTTCTTGGTCAAACTTTACTAAACTAGGCCATGAAGGTTTCTGAGATCCTTTTTATTTTGGTTACCGAAGCCTGTTTCCAAAAGCCAGTGTCTGAATTCTGTTACAGCAGGACTTTCCATCATTTTCCATTAAATAAAAAAAGTCTGGATTGGGCAGTATTACCATCACACTCAGACTTCTGCCAAAGCCTCCGCTTGGACTGCACAGCTGCCTTTATGACATTTCAAAAGCAAGTTCTTCCCTGGTATATCTGAAATCTCTCCCTTTTCAAGAGAAGCTCATATTTCTCTTGGAAAACTAGCAAGAGAACCTTTAAATGTGAAACACTAGTATCTAGGAACACCTTAAAAAAAAATTGCTTGCATCCTTAAATGAGGCTTAGTGGAATATAAGACTACAAAGTAAAACATCAAAACTACCACCTCCTCTGCCAGCAGCCCATCTCAAATCACAATGCCACCTTCTGTAAGCTGAGAGCTCCTGAACTGGACATCTGAACAGGATGGCAGAGGATGGTGAGAAGAAATCTGGCAAGGTGGGCATCCTCTGGACTTCTCTTGCTTGCAGTGACAATGTCCAACACAAAATGCCATCACCACTGAAAATATTTTAAAACATAGTGCCTGGCAGAGTAGGTGCTCATGATCTGTTCTTCCCCTGTGCCAGAGCACAGAGCAAGATATGCAAAGTTCTTGGTCAGATCTGGCCTTCAGCCAGAGGGTATTCACAGGCAGTTCTCCCACCCTGAGATCAGTATTTTGGCCCTTGTTCTGCTGGCCAGGCTGTAAGATGGTTCCTCCCATCCCACAGGTCTGGGCCATGGAGCTACAAAGTGGAGATGATGTGAGGAGGCACAGGGCTGTGACAAGACCTGCATCTGCATTCTGTTCTAGCACCAGTCTTCCTCCCATAGGAGGCTTGTGCTGAAGGTCTAGTCATCTCCAACTACAGCCAGCACCAAAATTATGAAAATTAAACCAGACATCCACAAAGTTAAGAGGCAGCAAAGGTGGTTACAACCAGTTTTGAAACCTCACTGGGAGATTTATCTTGGATAATTAGTTGGTAGTCTAAGAGAAAGTTGTGGGATGAAGGAAATGAATAACTTATGCATAAAAACAACAATTAGAATCACCAATCTCTGTTTTCTTTTTTGTTTCACAAAGAGGCTCTAGACAAATATATGTTTTGCAAGCATCCTATCATAAATATTAGAGGAGCCCCACAGACTGAAACGTTACCACTGAAGTAGATAGTTCTGATCAGTCTGAATTTCAGCTGTATGACATCTTATCTAAGGGAAATCCCAGATGCTTTCACAATTGATGGTGTCTCCTTTGCTATTCATCTCTTGCTGTGAGAAAAATGCCATTTCCATCTTCTGTCACATTCACCAATGTCATTTCTTGTGGTCAGCATCTCCCTAACAGTGGCAGATGTACCTATCTTTCACACCATTAGCTGCCTACCTTTCTAAATGCAAGTGGCAGAATTTCACCTGAACTGCCAGTGTCCTGTGACTGTGAGTAAAAGCAAAGCAGCAAATAACTATCTGTGCTTGCTGTTTCTACTTACCAACTTACTGTTCACAGTGTAAGCAAAACCAGCCATGTACTCTCTGCTGTGCTTTTCCAGGAAAAAAACAAACACTGCAATTCCAAATTTCCAAGAGAACTAAAAAGAAAGTTCAGTTTCACCAGGAAGAACCCTGATTGCAATGGAATGATTTTTGTTTCTTCCCAGCTAAATAGAAAGCATATTTTAAAGCTGATGGATTGGTTTCAGCTGGTATTTTGTTGATAACTTGTAGATCCCAGCTTGATTGCTCTGTAAAATTTTGAAATATGTTTTCTTAGTGCCAACATGGTCTGACAAAAACCAAAAGAGGTTATATATCTTAAGCACCTCAGGCTATAAAAATAAGAAAATAGTTAAAATTACTCATTTTTATGCATAAAACATAAGTGCCAATAAATCATACTGTTGTCCTCCTCATCCACCCTACCAAAAACGTTATCATTCCTGCTGCTAGCAATAGCTGTTTGGTCCAACAGCTTCCATCTGAAGCAACTACTTTATCCAGTTCCTGGGCTGAGTGGTTTAGGCCTCTTCCCTGGATTAGGATTTGTCCTTTTTTAATTTGCAATACAACAGAAACGGAGTGAGGGTGCTAACAGTGTCCATTGGGAAGTACCCACCCAGAGCTGAGCTGCTGCCATTGTGCTCAGCCTTTCTGGATGCAAGCACTCCGCTGCAGGTGAAGGCTCCACAGCAGGCTAATGGTGTTATGTCTCTTTGCACCTGAGTTTGTCAGCAGTGAAACAGACCTAGCAGCATTACTTCTCTCCTTGATTTCTTCATAAACTCTGCGAGTTGTTAATGGCCAGTTACCATATATCTTTAAATAGACATATGTTAGCGTGCTGTGCTGAGGCCCCTCAGAACCTCCTTACGCTGAAGCGGTGTGCAGTTGATCGCTCAAAGAGGAAAATGGCTTTAGTAAGTGAAGTTCAGGGTTGTTTTGTACTAGTGAAATGCCATGTTTCTTGCTCATAGTTTGCTATAAAAATTTAAATTTCCAGAAAAATTCCAACATTTTTTTCCCCTTGGTGGATATTTAGCATCAACATCACAGAGTTTGGTTTGTAATAGGAAAGAAGAATATATTTGTATAGCACACATAGAATTATAGAATCATAGAATGCTTTTAGCTGGAAGGGGTCTTTAAAATTCATCTAGTCCAACTCCCCTGAAGTGATCAGGGACACCTTTAACTAGATCAGGATGCTCAGAGCCCTGTCCAACCTGATCTTGAATGGTTTCCAAGGATGGGGCTTCTACGACCCCTCTGGGCATCATGGCCCTGTGTCTGACTGCCTTCATTGTAAGAAAATTCTTTCTTATATCTGCTCTAAATCTCCTTTTTTAAAAAAATAAACCCATTACTCCTTATCTTGTCACAACAGGCCTTGCTAAGATGTTTATCCACATCTTTCTTATAAGCCAGTTTAATCATTGAAAAGCTGCAATAAGGTCTCCTTGGAGCCTTATTTTCTCCAGGCTGAACAATCCCAACTCCCTCAGTCTTTGTTCACAAAAGAGGCATTCCAGACCTTCAATAATTTTTGTGGCCTTCCTCTGGATCTCTTCCAACACGTTTGTGTCTTTCCTGTGGTGAAGGCTTCAGAGCTGGATGCAGTACTCCAGGTGGAGTTTCTATCTTATTAGTTATTATTGCATTAATTGAAATGCGCACTAATAACAGATCTGTTAAGGCAGGTGGAGTATTTTCTTCAATTTAGCAATTGAATTGTTTATTTGCCTCTTTCCCCCTCCCCTTCCCCATCGTTCCCCTTGTGATACTAAGAAGATCAGTCTTATAATGCCCTTAATGCAACCTTAAATCATGCCTTCATTTTCGATCAAGGCTTCTGAATGAAGTGCTTGGCCTTTCAAGAGTGTGAGAGACCCAGCAAACTGTTTTGGGATTTGTGAATACTTAGGATCTTTGAAAAATTACTCATTTTAAATGAGGATTTAAAAACCTAGCTTAAGGTAATTTTCCTTTCTTGTTTTTTTTTCCTGGTTTTTTTTTTCTTCTTTTGGTTGTTGTTGTTCTCAGCCTTTCAGTGTGCAGAACACATGTCCTAAAGATTATTTTTTTATTAATATTACTCAGTCCTTGCAACATTTCACTGTCAGGCTACAAAGAAACCTGCGAGGGGTTCCTGTGTGAGCCATATGTAAACTTGGCTAGTTAGGAAATATTCACACCTTCAGGGTACAGCGTGTGTTGTTAAAAGATCTCTATTAAAATCTACAGTTTATTAAACTGACAAATGGTAGGAAACTTTCAGGCCTCAAAAGCTATGATTTCATTTCAAAGGAGCCCCACCAAAATCTCACATTTCTTAGTGTGCCAGTAATGAAAAAATTGTATGTGTCATTGCAGGTAGTGTCATAGAATTGTCAGGGTTGGAAGGGACCTCAAGGATCATCTAGTTCCAATCCCCTTGCCATGGGCAGGGACATTTCATGCTAGATCAGGTTGTCCAGAGCCACATCCATCCTGGCTTTAAAAACCTCCAGGGATGAGGCTTCCACCACCTGCCTGGGTAACCTGTTTCAGTACCTCACCACCCTCATGGTGAAGAACTTCTTCCTAACATCCAATCTGAATCTACCCATTTCTAGGTTGTTTTGTTTTGTTTTGTTTTGTTTTTTTCCATTTCCTCTAGTCCTGTCATTACCTGAGACCCTAAAAAGTCCCTCATCAGCTTTCTTGTAGGTTCCCTTCACATACTGGAAGGCTACAATTAGGTCTCCTCAGAGCCTTCTCTTCTCCAGACTGAACAACCTCAACTCCCTCAGTCTGTCCTCATAGGAGAGGTGCTCCAACCCTCTAATCATCCTCATGGCTCTTCTCTAGACATGCTCCAGCATGTCCAGATCCTTCCTGTAATAGGTGGTCTAGAATTGGGGGCAGTTACCTCAGGTTAGGACACCAATTGATGTGTTTTCTGTGTTTAAATCAGAGCCTTCAAGGCCTGCAAAAATAAAAGGAGAATTTGAAATGTTCCACTTCTAAATGTTAAAGATTAACCTTCATTCATGAGTTTCAGATGCTATATCCTTTCATGGATTGTAGACAATGAAACATTTAGATGTTGAGTTGCTGGAAGGTGTCCAGAGAAGGGCAACAAAGCTGCTGAGGAGTTTGGAGCACAAGCCCTATGAGGAGAGGCTGAGGGAGCTGGGGGTGCTTAGCCTGGAGAAGAGGAGGCTCAGGGGAGACCTCATTGCTGTCTACAACTACCTGAAGGGAGGTTGTAGCCAGGTGGCAGTTGATCTCCTCTCCCAGGCAGCCAGCACCAGAAGAAGAGGACTCTCAGGCTGCACCAGGGGAAGTTTAGGCTGGATGTTGGGAAGAAGTTCTTAATAGAAAGAGTGATTTGCCATTGCCCAGGGAGGTGGTGGGGTCACCATCACTGGAGGTGTTTTGGAAGAGACTGGATGAGGCACTTAGTGCCATGGTTTAGTTGATTAGATAGTATTGGATGATAGGTTAGACTAGATGGTCTCAAAGGTCTTTTCCAACCTGGTTAATTCTGTTCTATTCTATTCTATTCTATTCTAAAAGAAACACATATTGCTCCTTCCTTGCCCCTGCAATAGTGACACTTTACACAGTGCATTTATCTATTTCTTAGATGTTTAAAATAGTGTCTAAGTGGTGAATATTACTAGCCACATGTCTTAGTGCTGCTTGTACAGATGCAATTTTATTGCTTAGGTGATTCCACTCCTGTTTTAATTCATTGAAAACTCCTGTACCACCCTGGCTGGTCTGTTTTAGGGCTCCCATTCTGTAGTGCATTAGCCAAGAATGTGAAGCTCATGCTCTTTTCTCCTCCTTCTCTCACAAAGTCAGCATCAAGTGCTTTTACTAGTGTTGTGGTCTGGTGGGGAGGAGAGAGGAAGTGCAAGGCAGGCAGGTTGGAGCCAGACATTTTTGCATGTGGTGGTGCAAGAAGTGAGGTGAGTAGAGTCTCATTTGCAGGAGTACTTTCCATTAACTTGAGTTAATCCCTAGGCAGTTTTTTACTCATTGGCAGGAAAGATAAGAGTGTATAAAAGTGGAAGGTTCAACTCTGGAAGGTCAAAGAGTTGTTCTGATAGGCTGTGAGCTTGGCTTGAGCTAGAAACAGCAAGATATTTTAGATTCACTGCAGCAGGGCTTTTGCATTGTGCTACAGAACAATTCAGACTGTGTGTAAATTCTGTCTGTTGAGGAGGACAGAGATTAAGCATCACGTATTTGAATACAATTTGAAGTTGTTTGTTGGAGACTAATGTGAAAAAGAAAATTATTGAGAAATGTCAAGATGAAACATTTTAGCCAAAGAAAATTATTCAATACTTGTGAAAATATCTCCCCATGTTTTAGCCAGACTACGTGGGCAGCATGCCCCAAACTTATGAAATAACTTTGTCACCCAAATGCCTCAGAATTTTTTTGGTTGTTGATCTCTTTCTTGCAAAAATATAATTGCCCCACTCATTTTCTCTTCAGAAAGAAATAAACCTTTCCACAGATCCAAAAGATCTGAATGATGCCAAGCTATAAATACCACTGTGACAAGCAGAGTGAAAGAGTTAGACTAGAACAGGTATTTCAAAAGTATGTAAGTGAGAGAGCATGGAGGGGCACCTCTTTATGAAACATCCTCCCAACCCAATCTATGAAGCATCATTGACATGAAAATGTATAGATTTGTCAGATCAAAGAGAAATGAAATGAAAATATCACCCCAGTGAATTTCAGGGGGTTACTTAGTGTGTCCACAATATGAGAGCTAATATGTTGCCTGACAAACTTCTTAAAGAGCTAGGTGTTGCCACTTGGAAAGTACACTTAGCTTCACTTGTTTACATTCTAAAGAGGAGGAGAAGTGGAATAAAGGGCTTACATTTAATCTTTTTCATCAAGGAAAAAGCTGAGTGTTTTCAAGAAAATACTGCAGTTGAGGCCCTTCACACGACTAAGTGCTTCATTCCAGTGTTAAACATTCAGGAAATGAAGTAAAAAAACTAGGCATTGAATAGAGGAAATAAGAGGTTTGTTTAGTGTTGTAGATGGCTTTGGAATGATTTGTTTGCTCTGGGTTTCACAAAAAAGTCTTCAACTTATTCCTGTCCCTTTACTTGCAGTTGTGTATTTCCTCATGACTATGTATACCTCTAGTATCTATTCACAGACAGAGGTAGTCACAGACAGTCTCTAAGTATCTTACTCCTTGTAACTATTTGATCCTGTAATTGTCTATAAAAGCTTGGATCCAGTGTTGATGCTAGGAATATTTTATTGCTCACCAAGGAGCACTTGTGGCTATGTTTTGATAGCCAGGTTTGTGGTTCTGGAAAAGTTCAGGGATTCCAGGAGGCCATCAGTGCAATAACATTGTAGTATCATTTTAATGAAAAAGAGGAGAATATAAAGGCTCATGAAACAAGTGGAACTTCCATAGGTAATAACTATCAATAACAAAAGAACATACCTGGAATAAAACTTATATTGTAAAACACAGTGTCAGCTTTGATTTATTTTCTCCAGCTGAAGACAACAACTGAAGATACAGAACTCACATGAAGAAATGAAGCAACAAGCACCACGGGTTTTAACTCTACAACACCCACTAGTTTAGACTGTAAGTATCACATATGTTTCTTTCTTCTAGTGCTGCAGGGAGTCAACCTATTCTGAATGAGCAACAGAGCTGAACACAGTTGTATTCTGTAATGAGAGACAGAGGTTTAAAAACAGCATATATCTGTTCATTTTCTCACCATACATGTCAAGCTGAATTGCCAGGTCAGGACTTCTGGAAAAAATGGAGTCACACTTTCACTGCATTTGACAAATACTGGAACATGCTTTTAAAATCTGGCTTCTTTAACATTTCAGCATATCATGTACCAGAATAACCAACTTTATTCAGAATATTATGATAAATCTTTTTATGAACTTACAAAATTCTTAATCTGGAGTATCTGGACATTGATAATTAATATACATTGTTGTAGGATTAAATGTTAATGAAAACACAGGAACCAATCTCTGGGGAAGGGAAAGGAATTCAAACTCTCTGCGGGTTTTTTTAGGTATATATTTGGACTGTCAAAGAGTTCCCCCTTTAGACTTATACTGCTTTGCTGAATGTTCCCTACTTGGCTGTAGTCAGTATGACTTACACTTCTGTTATAGTCTTGCATTTAATGATCTTTAAATTGCCTTGAAACCACAGTGGTAAATCCTTCATTCACACCCAATTTATGCATTCTGTGCTTTATCCTACTTTGTACACTGCTTTCATCAGTATGATACTTGAGTGATCTATCTAATGGCCATCATGAGTACCTATTCTCTTAAAGAGAAGATATATGTGTAGCACAGTGATTATTTTGTTTTAATTATAGATGCTGGGTGCCATTTATCATGAGAAGAGGTATATTTTTCTCATGTGTATGACAAAACCAGTTACTCCTCTGATGGAAGTGGTTTCTGATGGCTCCTCATTCTCACCAAACTTTAATAGCCATGAAGTGGACCTTGAAAATTAATGGGGGCTAATGCCATGGGCAGCTCTGCACAGTCAGTTCCCATTCTATCAATATTTTAATCTTGTTGATGGTAAATTGACTTTAATCCAGTCACTGTGCCCTACTGAGCCTGAGAGAGAGACAGGGATAGGTTGGTCAGGTTCAGCATCACAACTAGAGATGCACCATTCTTGACACTTAAAATGTATCTGTTATAACACTTTTTTCCACTGATCTGTTTAAGCTAATGATCTATGACTAGGCAAAATCAGGCACTACCAGGATGTTACATTATGCATTACAGCTTTCAACATATGAAAGACACGGACCTGATGAAGCAGGTCCAGAGGGGGGACCACCTCTCCTACGAAAACAGCCTGAAAGAGTCAGAGTTGTGCTTGGAGAAGAGAAGGCTCTGGGGAGACCATATAGTGGCCTTCCAGTAACTGAAGGGGGCTTACAAGAAAGCTGTGAAGGGACTGTTTACAAAGGCTTGTAGCAATATGACAAGGGACAATGGTTTTAAACTAGAGAAGGGTAGGTTTAGATTGGACTTTAGGAAGAAATTCATTACTATCAGGGTGGTGGAACACTGGAACAGGTTGTCCAGGGAAGTAGCAGAGCTTCCATCTCTGGAGACATTCAAGGTAAGGTTTGATGAGGCTGTAAGCAACCTGATCTAGTTGAGTGGTTGCAGAAGGGTTGGACTGCATGACTTCCAGAGGTCCCATCCAACCCAATGCATTCTATGATTCTATGTAATATCTCTTGCTAATTGTTGAGAAACAAGCAGTGTCTATGATTATTTATCAGGCAAATGGAAGCTAAAGCACTCAGGTTGTTCTGTGATCATTACTACAGTAGCCATAAAATTCAGACTGTGAATCTCAGACTAGTGATCATACAAAGGTAGATTAACGTTTCCAGCGAATACAGACTTTTTTCTCAAAAATTATACACCTGTCTGCTCCAAATCAATTTGAAAATTTATATTCACTTTTTTCAAGCACTACAGGCCCAAACACTCCATGCAGTAAGAACTGATGTCCGGTTCTCCACCTCACTGGCAAACATCCATTTTAGTGCTATTCTCTGACTAACAAGAACTGAAGAAAAAAACTACATATGTGTGTGATCGTTTGAGGCTGTCCCCTTAAGGAAGGGAATATTGTAGTCGGATGTTTGTAAATGAAAAGACGGATCTAAACTAATTTCATTGGTAGATTGGGAGGAAGCACCTTCTGAACTGGGAGTGCAGCAGGGTATCCTGGGCATTCCTGCACTTTTCTGGTCAGTCTGTCTTCCCCCTCCTTCGGTGGCAGCAGCTCGCTGTTTCTGGGCTTTCGGCCAAGGCTTGACCTTGAAACTGATAAGCTGCAAGGCCTGTATTAACCGCTTTCCAATTAACACATAACTGCTTGTAACTTTTTTCTCTTTTCTATCTTTCTAACCCTCTCTGGGGAAAGGGGGAGAGAAGGGGAGCAGAGGTGGGGAACCCCCTCAGCAGAGGGGGGGAACTCTCATTTCTGTGCTACTTTATTGTATATTTTTGTATATATTGTAAATATTGTAAATCCTGTATATTCCCCTGCATATCCTATGTTGCTTTGTAAATATACAGCATCCACTGCTTTGCCAATTCAGCTGTGAGTTTTTTTTCCCTTCTCAACTTTCTTTCCCTTTACTTTACAGGAGGGAGGGAGGAGGCTTTTTGGCCTTACCCTTCCAACCCTATGACAATGTGTTCTTTACTGATCCAAGATTTTGGTTGTATTACTCTTCTCTCTCTGACATTGCCTAGGATGAACCTCAGCATGATGCTGCACTGGATTGTGTGCAACTCACAGCCAGCTTTACAGCCCGATCATAAAGGGAGGTTCAAGTGCTGACTCTTTGTGGGAGGACAGCTCTCTGGGTATTGAGATGGAAAGTATCAACTTACATTTTTTACATCAGTGCAAGTTTTGGCACTTTTCATGCAGCACTTTAGCAAACATAGCATACTTGAACCAGTTATGAAGACTGAAAGGAATGTGTCTCCTTCCACAGCAGGCTCAAAAGCTGCTGGATAAACTCTCTGTTTTTCCCTCTGCAGGCATATGAATCTTTTATGTTTCAGAGAATCTGTCCCCCAGGTTTTGTCCTCATTCTAGTCTTTCTAATACAGTTGTGTGAATCAAAGGAAGGAGCCAGCTGAGCATAAGGACAAACAGGAAAAAAAATGCTTGCATATTTTTTTTTTCCCTAGTTGAAAGTTTTCACAGTTTATGCAAAAATCTCTGATTGCATGCGTTAAAAGTGTCCAGCTTTGTGAAGATATTTGTTCTTCTTGCAACTGAGCAGCTGCTGCAGAAAGATCTATGTCCAGCCTCTCAGAATGTCTGACAGAGCAGGGGAAACACTCCATGGAGTCACTGGCACCTGAGAATTAAACATCTGCTCTTGCAAAACAGCCAAAGCACTTTTGTCCACAGCACTTTGTGACTCTGCCACCACCTTCTCAGCTTTGCATTCCCTCCCACAGTATGTACTTAAGTAGATTTTAAAGAACTGGAGGATCTTAAATCTTGCTGCTCAACCCCACCAAGGGCAACTAGAAAAGTGCTTTCAAAATCCCCACCTAGGTCATTTCACCCTTAGGGGGTTAACAAATAGTTGAAAGGAAACTGAGAGAATAAATACAGGTGTTTTTGCAGGATTAAGCCTGTGGGTGGACAGTGGAAGGACTGATGGATTTAGGAGAAAGGAATAGTCTAACTATTATTGATTCTTGAGACTGGAGAAAAAGTGAATTACCGAGGAGCTGTCACATGCGTTTCCAAGGCACTTCTGGATTGGTAACAGTTTCCACTCCCTGCTTGCTCCGGTGAAAGCAACGGCAGTCAAGCAGCTGCTCCAGGCCCCAGGAGGAGGTTGTACAACAGGACTGATATATTCACTCTTCCCCACTCTTCTGTTCTAATTTTCTTTTCAACAAATGTATGTAGGGATTCTGAATGTAAGGTATTTTTCAATATAGCATCCATTTCACAAGCTTTAGGGAAATCTCAAAATATACCTACAGATCTTTCATCCATTTCACTACACTCTGTAATGTGTTGCATTACACTACGCTCAGCTATTCAGTATGGTATTTTGGCATTCCATCTACTGGTTCCTCTTTAAAGTAAAACACATCACTGCTTGGTGGATTTTAATACAACATCATTTTTTTATGCACAGAAAGCTTAATAGCATGGTATAGATATTTCTTTTCCTGACATGTCTTTTGTGTCTCTTGTTTCTGTCCCACGGACTTTGGGTCATCAAGTAAAATTCAGCCAAAAAGCGGGTTCACTGCTTCAGGACTTGAATGTTCCACTTTAATGGTCTGAACACTAAAATCAATACATTCTTACTTTCAAAAGTGATATTTTAGAAGTAAATTTATAACAATACTTACTAAGATTATAAACACAACTTTTAAAATTTAGGGTTTAATGTGGATATTTTGTTAGAGGAGAGTTAAAACAGTTTCTTTGAATGCAAAAGAAAACCACAGCATGTCATATGTCCATAAACACCAGGTTTTTTAGGTTTTCATTCCATTTTGTTACTTTATCCTCCTTTTTCTTTAAAGACAAATCTTATGTTATTCTCAAAGCTACAGCTAATTGAAGTCCTGTCACAGTGATCAGCTGTGACACCAAATGCACAGCTTTCCTTTTTCTTCATCTATTGTTCTCTGCCTGAAATATTGACTCCTTGAAACCATTACTGGAAATCTTGCTGGCACACATAACTGGATAGTATGAAACAGGTAAAATTATGCTTTCTTCTACCACCTCATCTAGCCATGATTGTGTCCTTCATTTCCCATAGTAGTCAGCAGTGTTGACACACTACCTTCTGATCCCAATGACTTGACAACTGGTCTGGATTTCTTTTGGTCTATACACACTTTGCTGCAGTTTGAACAATTCCTATTCCTCTTGTTCTCTGTCAAGAAAGTAATTTCACAGTGGTGCCAGCTTTGGAAAAGTGAAGAATAGGCAGGGCCAGGCGAAAGGAGTCAGAGCAGCATCCCTCCACCGAAAGGATCAAAGGAGGGGCATCTCAAGGTGTCCCCTCTTACTTCCCACTAATGCTGTGAGGGGGAATATTCCCATCTCATTTTCCTGCTGTTTCTGCCTCTTTCTCCTCATCCCATCTTCCAGAAGCCTCCCCCTGGCAGATGCATCTCAGGCTGTCTTGTTTCCAGGTGAGGGGACAAGGCTGGACTCGGCAGCATTGCAGTGGCAAAGGGCTAAGCTGAACATTCTGCTTCGGTTGTAGAGCCCCTCCCTGCAGCTTTCCCCTCTTATCTCTTCTCATGTTTGTTAGCTATTGCCACACTGTTTTGGCCCTTTTGATTTGTCCATCTTTCTTGATTTCTGAGTGCTAGCTATTGTGTTTGTGAATTATAGATGACTGGCTACATACTACGTATCCCTTGATTATTTCATCTCCTATTGTTATTCCCACAGGGTCCTGTGTTTTGAATCATACATTCAAGTGAAAATCTGGAGGAAGTCTGTTACAGTGTAAGGTCTGTGGTAATTTATAGCAGAATATAATCACTTCTGTATTTGTGGTTCTTGGCTATACCATAATAATCTATTAAATGCACTAGAAAACTGAGTAATCCATTTGGCTATCTCATATCTGTTTCACTACTCTAAGCCCATATGTTTTTGTTTTCCCCAGGTTACATGTGTGTTGGTTTGTTTGTTTAGCACTATTTCTTGAGGACTGCCATACTCATTCTTTTCCCAACACTGAAAGCCATTCAGTGTCCTCCACCCCACATAGTTGTATCCACTCTTAGCTATAGTAATGCTCCTTTCTTTATGTACCTGCACCTTGCAGGGGACACAGGAAAGCTCAGCCCATCTGGGAAAGTCCATGTGAGCCTGCAGCCCTGGTGTGGAATTTACAGACACAAGATCTGGTGTCTCGCTCAAGTGTTAGTCTCTCTATGGTGCAGTGCTCCTATGTCCTCACTTCTCAGGAGCGGAGTTGATACAGGACAAGGCTGGGAGCTGGTTTGGGATACCCAGTAGAAATTCTCACTTTGTTATTCAGATGCCTCCCTACCTCATCTGTGAGTCAAATGGAAATACTTCCCTGGACTGCACTCTGAAAAGAAGTGTTAGAATGGGAAATAATGGGAAAATGCTGTTGGGCTGTGATATTATTGTTGTTGTTATTATTATTATTATTATTATTATTATTATTATTATTATCATTATCATTATCATTATCATTATCATTATCATTATTATTTTCTTGAGGATTTACTATGTCTTTGAGGCAATCTTTATGGAACTCACTCAGAAATAGCAAAGTAATGCTTAAACTCATGGTGTCTCTTTGGTGCACAGCTGAGAGTCTAGAAGTGGAAGCTGATATTTATTTAGACAAAATAAGAAGTTGAATTCCCAGGTTGCTGTCAGGTCACTCATTTTGTAGCCAGGAGGCTATTCTACCAGCTCACTGTGGAAGTTTCCCCTTAAAAGGGTAACTGTAACATTTCAAAGCATGTCCTACATTGGAAAGTTTACTGGAATGAGGATCTACTTTACATAGGAATGTGATTTTTTTAAACTTTTTTTCTTTTCTTTTTTTAACAAGTATTTGGACCAGTAGACTGAGTATGTGCACAGAATGGGGAGTCAGCAAAAGCAGAATCAAGAAAAAAGGCAACAACCAGTAGGTGGAATCATATCACTAAAACATGCCAATATTGAGAATTAATTTCTCTCCTTCAAAGAATAAAGCATGCACTGGGAAATACTTCTAGTGTTTAATCCTCATCCATTGAATGACACTGTTGTTGGTCTCAAAGGCTACTTTTGCGGCAGAAGTTTCCTAGATTTCACCTCATAAGTTTTCCTGTTGAACCATTCAGTGCTGACAAATAGAATAAACTCTCTTTCTAGAAAAGAAAACATATTCTCCAAGGTTATGTAAAAGCAATAAATTGAGAACCTTACAATGTCATGTGTTGTTGTCATGGGTTAGGAACTTGCTGGAGGGCCAAGCCCAGAGAGTGGTGGTGTATGGTGCCACGTCCAGCTGGAGGCCAGTCACCAGTGGCGCCCCCCAAGGATCAGTGCTGGGCCCCATCCTGTTCAATATATTTATCAATGATCTGGATGAGGGGATTGAGTCCATCATCAGTAAATTTGCAGATGACACCAAGCTGGGGGCAGGTCTTGACCTGTTAGATGGTAGGAGAGCTCTCCAGAGGGACCTTGACAGGTTGGACAGATGGGCAGAGTCCAACGGCATGAGATTTAACACATCTAAATGCTGGGTTCTGCACATTGGCCACAACAACCCCATGAAGTGCTACAGGCTGGGGTCAGAGTGGCTGGAGAGTGGCCAGGCAGAAAAGGACCTGGGGGTACTGGTTGACAGTAGGCTGAACATGAGCCAGCAGTATGCCCAGGTAGCCAAGAAGGCCAATAGCATCCTGGCCTGGATCAGGAAGAGTTTGGCCAGCAGGAGCAGGGAAGTCATTCTGTCCCTGTACTCAGCACTGGTTAGGCCACATCTTGAGTCCTGTGTCCAGTTCTGGGCCCCTCAGTTTAGGAAGGATGTTGACTTGCTGGAAGGCATCCAGAGAAGGGCAACAAAGCTGGTTAGGGGTTTGGAGCACAAGCCCTATGAGAAGCGGCTGAGGGAGATGGAGTTGCTTAGCCTGGAGAAGAGGAGGCTCAGAGGAGACTTTATTGCTGTCTACAGCTACCTGAAGGGAAGTTGTAGACAGGTGGATGTTGGTCTCATCTCCCAGGCAATCAGCACCAGAACAAGAGGACACAGTCTCAAGCTGCACCAGGGGAAGTTCAGGCTCAAGGCGAGGACAAAGTTCTTCACAGAGGGAGTTTTTAGCCATTGGAATGTGCTGCCCAGGGAGGTGGTGGAGTCACCATCTCTGGAAGTGTTTAAAACAGAGACTGGATGAGGCACTTAGTGCCATGATTTAGTTGATTAGATGGTGCTGAATGATAGGTTGGACTCGATGGTCTCAAAGGCCTTTTCCAACCTGGTTAATTCTGTATTCTGGTTTGGTTTTGGTGGGTGTTTTTTGGGCTTGTTTTTGGTTTCTTGGTTGTTGGCTTTTTTTTCCAAAGGAGATCTTAACTGACAAGGTTGTGACCTTGGCTGTTCTCTGACTCTTCAGCTAAGGAATTACTTCTGAAATTTGATGGTGTTACAGGCTTCCTGTTATTTATATTGCTTACTTAAAGTGAGCCATTATTGTCAAGATTTCTACTTGTAAAGTTTAGTGGCATTTAAAATATGACTGCTTGCAAAAGCTCTGCAAGTTCCTTGGGAGGACAGTAAGTTTATAAAGGCGTGGTGGATAGAGCTTAGGTCAGATAGGTTATTCAAGCTTCTCAAAGAAGGGGAGAATACTTTGTGGGGAAAATCGTTACCCACAGAATGCAATGACAAAACAGCATGCTCCTCCAAGGTAGTATTGGACATTTCACTGAATCCTAAACATTTTGGCTTCCATTCACAAGGACCTTTAAGCAGCTGAGTGATCCAACTGCATTCAAGCACCTAGTAGAACAAGAGCTTTCTTAGTGTTACATTAAGTTTTGTAAATCCAGAATGTAAAACTACATGCCACTCAGTAGTCATAGCACAACAGAGGCTTTGTATAGTTTTGTTTTGGGTTGTTTGGGAGGTTTTGTTTGTTTGGGGGGTTTTTGTCAATTCCTCCAGATTTAGAAGGCAAGATTTTATCATACCTTGGTTAGATGAGTTTGCTAAGCAATTCTAGACAGTGACACCTCCGTTTAACGTAAAGTCCAGAGAAACAAGTCACAGAATCACAGAATGCTACGTGTTGGAAGCGATCTTGAGAGACCATCTTGTCCGACCCCTGCTGCCAGTGCAAGATCAACTAGAGTAGGTCACACAGGAGCACATCCAGACAGGTTTTGAATGCCCCCAGAGAAGGAGACTCCACTACCCTTCTGGGCAGCCTGAATGAATGAATGTGTAGTGGGGCTTTTATTTAGGACAAGATAAGCAGAAGGGATTTCACAATGGCAAATTGGAAGACAAGAATGTGTGCCTGCTCATGCCATGTTTCTTTCTTTTCCAATCTTTAAAACTTGCTTTAGAAATCTTAGATTTGTAGTTCTGTCACAGTTTCTCCAAAGTGGGGGGAGGGTAAGCAAGGTAAGAACTTAATAGTATTTACCTTTGAAGACTAGGCAAATTCTGAAGAGTATGGTAGGAACTAGTTATTGCAAGCACTATTATTTAGTTTAATTGATCCCAGCTGGGCTTGGAAGAGATTCCAGCCAAAAAGCACGCAAATGCTTGCCAACAGCCTGTCATTTTTGATAGCTCACACTGCTATGAACTTGGCTAAGAGAGGTCAGTCACATAGCAAAAACTAAGCTCTCCTCTGCTGTATCCAGGCTAGCTTAAAAATGCAGATATGCTGCCAGCTGACTAGTAAGCCTTTCTTCTTTCAACCTTGTTTTAAGAGGCCCCTGGTTTCTTGGAAGTGGGGGAGTACAGCACTGCAAAGCAATGGGAAGATGTTCCACACATGGAGCAATGGGCAGCCACAGCTGCTCTAGGATCCTCTGGGCATCTGTTTTCATTAAAACTTCACTTGTGCATTTGACCTATCAGCTGGATTCAACACATGTCACTGGTAAAGGTACACAGTGTATATAACACCACTAATTAATCAACTCTACTTTAAAAATCTATCCTCTCAGAAATGCCTTCTTTTTAGAGTACCACCCCCTTAGGCTTCTGCTAACTCTGTTAAAGATTAGAAAAGTCTGTGCAATGTAATTTAGGATAAACAATCACAACAAATATCCCATATTTATTACAGAAACAGGCACATTAAATCTGAGAGATTTCATATTGCTTTCCGTCCCTGATAGCTGCCCAAGTAATTTAGGATAGAACAACAATTTTAAGGAAATATAAAATATCTAATTAAGGACAATTAATTTTCTAATCAGCTGTGTCTTTCCTTTTCAACTCACTTAGTAAGCATAATTATGTTGCTCGAAAGAGCTAAGCAGGCAACTCTTTCCTTATGGGGATTTATACAGCAGGTTTCCTCTGCCCACTTTCACTGTTGGACCATAAACACCACAGTGGAACTCTCTCAGCCTCTCCAGAGAAGAAGTTCCACTTTGCCTAAATAATTAAATATTCCTTGGATCAGGGGACTGGAACCTCTACAAAGTGCTTATTTTTTCCTTTATTTTTTCATTATTTATTTCCCTCCTACCCAGTGAATGTTTAAATACAAAGTGGAAAAGTCCAACAGGAGAGATGAAGTCAGGGAAGATCCTCTAGGTCAGGGGAGTTGGCTTTTGAACAACATTGTCTCACTGGAGTGAAAAAAAAATTATCCTTCCATAGCTGAAGTTCTGGTTTATTTAATCCAAAGCACTATCATTCTGCTTTTCAGAAGACTTTCAATGAGCACTCTTGTGCAGAAAATTAAAGGGCTGCTATGAACATAATCACTAAACTTACAAAATACATGTCACATGGGTTCATTGTTCCTATTGCTGATAATAATGGATTAAGAATGGGACAGACCACTGAGAATTTAGGAGGAGTGGATGGCAGGGTGGATTCTAAGTGCTGCATGCCCGAAATGGGGAGACAGCAAAAGCAGGAGCAACAAAAAGCCAACAAAGCATTATGATATTAAAGCACTGTTTATAAACTCTGTGATTCATTTAACAGATCAAGCTTCTGAAAAGATCTGCTTCACATTGGTCACATTCAGACATTAATAGCTTGAATGCTTATGGCAGCTGTGTTACCTTTATACCAACTACATAGCACAACCTGCTTGCCAACCCATTTGCCTTGCAAATGTACCACTGTCCAGGTGTCAATTTTACAATGAAAAGCAAAACAGTCATGTTTGTAGTCCATCATTTCTATTGAGCAATGTCTAAGTATGGGAATTATACTCTGGACACAGACAAAAAATCAATAATAGATTTATTGGGACCTTTATTGTGTGAACAGAGAGAAATACTGCAAGGAAAACAGGTCAAAATTCAAAACTGGGTACTCAGAATGATTTTTACAGTCAGGTATTAGAAATATTTAGATGCCATATATAGGTGTTTATATTTGAATTTAGTTCCACTTATATAAAGTGCAGTATCTCCTGAGTTGTGTAAAAGGATGACTCACCATAATGAAGAGATGCAAAACAAGGTCTGACATTAGTCTCAGACTAAAATAGTGTAATGGGAGTGACTGGGCAGAATTCAGGTAGAGATACAACATTGATTATTTCATATTCTTTCACATTGCTCTTCTCTATACACACTCCAGCAACTCAATGTCCTTCTTGTAGTGAGCAGCCCAAAACTGAACAAGGTGTTTGAGGTGGGGCCTCACCAGTGCTGAGTACAGGGACACAGTCACTTCCCTACTCCTGCTGGTCACACTGTTCCTGAGCCAGGACAGGATGCTGTTGGCCTTTTTGGCCACCTGGATGCATTGCTGGATGATGTTCAGCTGGCTGTCAATGAGCAAGCCCTGGCCCTTTTCCACCAGGAAACGTGCCAGCCACTCTGCTCTGCCCCAAGCCTGTAGTGGTGTTGTGACTGAAGTGCAGGACCCAGCACTTGGCTTTGTTAAACTTCATGCAATTTACCTTGGCCCATTGATCCAGCCTGTCCAGATCTCTTTGCAGAGCCTTCCTACCCTCAACTGGATCAACACTTCCACCCAATTTAGTGTCATCTGCAAACTTACTGAAGGTACACTCAATTCTCTCATCCAGATCATTGATAAATATATTAAAGAGAACTGGCCCAAATAATGATTCCTGAGGAACACCACTGGACTGCCAGCTGGGTGTAACTCCATTCACCACAACTTTTTCAACCTGGCCATTCAATCTGCTCTTAACCCAGAGAATTGTTTACCCATCCAAGCCATGAGCAGGCAGTTCCTCCAGGAGGGTGCTAGTGTAGTTCAATCTTTCAGTAATCTGGGTCCCTGAGAATTTTCCCATTTCTGTAGTTTCTTGGACTGAATTAGCATGAAAAGGCAGGGAAGATCCAGTTCAGGCACATAAGCAGCTGCCTGTGATGTTGTGGGACATTTTTGCTTTGTGTTAATGGTAGGATTCACTGGGTTCCTAACCCAGTGCAGAGTGCACCTGTCCAAGCCACAGGCTGACAGCTTGGCCAGGAGTATATGCAGAACAAAACTGACTCTATGCTGAATTGTTGGCCAGGAGTATATGCAGAAAAAAACTGATTCTATATTGAATTGTTGGTGAACTAGCCTCTCCACTGAGTCATGCTTTAGCTATTACTCCAAGTCTACAACACAGGAACTTTATTATTTCTATTTTTATTTATTTATTATTTTAAAAATCATTATTATTAACATTATTTTATATATATATAAATTTTTTAGGCCTATCCTCCAATTATAAATAGTAGTTTTCATTCTTTTATCTTACTTCGATGGTTACTGTTCACCAACACCACTGTATGAATAAAGCAGATTGTCCTTCATGGGATATCTGCTGTAAAATCATAGTTCACACTACACTAAAAGCAATGATGTAATCTTATGAAGAATTAGACTTTGTAGATCACTTTAATACTCAGACTTTTTTTTACACAGACAACATAAATATCTTCAATTAGACATTAATTTTTGTTTTGGCCTTCTCTCAGCTCCAAGGCAATATTTTAAGGCAATACAGATGAGTTTTCTTTACTACTACTTCTCACTTCCTTTTTTTACTTTCCTTCTCTTCCATTATGCCTTCTGTTCAGCTTTTTTTCCCTGTTATTATTTTTTTCCCACTTCCATTGACATTTGAAATATATTGAATTTCAAGAATCTTCAGCATTGCAGTGATTGATGTTTCATTAGCATGTGTTTGTCCTTTTATTTCAGTTCTGAGACTGAATGTTGAAAATCATGAACAAAGAATAGAGTCACATGGGAGGTTTCATATTAGTCTGCTAGGTGAACAGAAATCTTAACCTGAATTTCTCTGTCTGGGCTTTTATGTTTCCATGGTCTCTTTCCAATGAAATTGCATCCTGTTCCTTTCCGAGGCCTTCAGATCATTCTTTGCAACTTTTAAGTGGTGGAAAAAGGAAATCCTTATTGCTTCAAACAACTCTTCCTATTCATGAGGACCTACGATATAGTTTCCTAAAATACAATCTGACAAGGCCATTTGTCTATGAAATGCAGCTGGAGGTGGTTTCACAACTGGAATTATGAAGCCTGGTTCCAATCAGCCATTGTCTGTGTCTTGCCTAAAGGGTGTCACCAAAGCCCTTCCCCAAAGCACAGTTGTGACGTCCAAAGGGAGAACAATGACCCATGCCATGCAAATTCTACTGAAAAGTCAGAAGCATAAATAGAGTTTGTTTTAAACAGGATTCTCAGCTAAAATGTCAAAACTGCAAAGGTCAAATATGAGGAGGTGCTGGCCTTATGTAATGTAAAAACTGACTCCATTTTTTAAGAGCTGTAGCAATTAAATAACAAATTCAGCTACATATTAAACTATATTTTCTTCCCTGGTTTCTTGATGCTATGCACTATTACAAGCTCCACCTATATTGCTAGCAAATAGGGATATTTTTCACTATTCAGCTGTGAGTGTTTAAAGCATGCTGAATTTCCAGGTACACAGATGGGCCAATTTAAAATTTGAAAAGTTTTTCTTTGAATGGTAATACATACTGAATTAATTTGCAGTTCAAGTTGTGAAATTGTTTCTGAAGATTAGAATAGAATAGAATAGAATAGAATAGAATAGAATAGAATAGAATAGAATAGAATAGAATAGAATAGAATAGAATAGAATAGAATAGAATAGAATTAACCAGGTTGGAAAAGACCTTTGAGATCATCGAGTCCAACCCATCATCCAACACTATCTAATCAACTAAACCATGGCACCAAGTGCCTCATCCAGTCTCTTCCTAAACACCTCTAGTGATGGTGACTCCATCACCTCCCTGGGCAGCACATTCCAATGGCCAATCACTCTTTCTGTGAAGAACTTCTTCCTAACATCCAGTCTAAACCTCCCCTGGTGCAGCTTGAGACTGTGTCCTCTTGTTCTGGTGCTGGCCACCCAGAGAAGAGACCAAACCCCACCTGGCTACAACCTCATTTCAGGTAGTTGTGGATGGCAATAAGGTCTCCTCTGAGCCTCTTCTCCAGGCTAAGCAACCCCAGCTCCCTCAGCCTCTCCTCATAGGGCTTGTGCTCCAGACCCCTCACCAGCTTCATTGCCCTTCTCTGGACACGTTCCAGCAAGTCAACATCTTTCCTAATCTGAGGGGCCCAGAACTGGACACAGTACTCCAGGTGTGGCATAACCAGTGCCGAGTACAGGGACAGAATGACTTTCCTGCTCACCAAACTGTTCCTGATCCAGGCCAGGATGACATTGGCCGTCTTGGCCACCTGGGCACACTGATGGCTCATGTACAGCCTACTATCAACCAGCATCCCCAGGTCCCTTTTCTGCCTGGCCACTCTCCAGCCACTCTGACCCCAGCCTGTAGAGCTGTATGGAGTTATTGTGGCCTATGTGTGGCTTGATTATTGAGTACTTCCAGACACTTGAGAAGACATAGTTTGGAAAAGTTAGTACTGCTCTGGTTCTGAAACTCACAAGCTAACCTCAATGATGTGAATTTAGCAATAAACTTTTGTAAGAACTGCAGTTTTGTTTTATTTATTAAGTTTACAACTTCATAGGCAAATCAGACACTGAAATTCAAATGCCTTCTGGTTTGGTGGAAAATAGCAGAAAAATAAAGGTTTTCTTTTTTTTTTGTTTCTTTTACCCAATAACTTTTGACTTCAAAATTAGTAGGCCTTAGTATTGTTGAAAATAAGAGTTATCTGACCTCCATTATTATTTAATATCAATCAGAGATTAAAAATTCTCATAGGATGATACACAGTCTGGTTTTGCAGAAGGTATTTTAGTCCACTAGATGCAAAGACAAGGAATGGAAATCCCAATATGCTTACTGTCCTGCACTCCTGCTGTCCTCTCTGGCCACCCCTAAGGTGACCCCATAGGGGACAACTGGAAGATTGATCTTTGCTGAGCATCTCTGCTTGATGCTCTGTAATACAGAGTAAGGAGCCAAGCATCTGTTGATCTCACAATTACCTGGAGTACAAGAAGGTTTGCTTCTAATCGGAGGCTTCATATTTCAAGACACTTTTGGACATGGTCTAGTGGTCATGGAGGTGTTGGGTAGAAGATTGGACTTGATGATCTTGGGTGTTTTCTAACCTTAATGATTCTATGATTCTGTGTATTGGGTTACCTATTTTTTTTTGTTGTCTGGAGGTTTCTTTCACACTCTCTATTTACTTTAAACCTAACTGTACATTTCAGTTAATGCCTAGATTTCTCATTATCAGTCAGGAGCTTTTCAAATGATTATATATTTTTTTCTGGATAAGAAGGAAAACCTGACATTTTCTTTTGTAAACATACCAGGTTGTAGCACAGTCAAACTTGAAGAGCACAGCCAAGTCTTCCATCTGTACTTTGCCCCTTTAGTTTTACTGATCCTTCTTTCTGCTCATTCACATCTCAGATAACCAGTGATGTTTTGAATGCTTCTTCTATCAGTAGAGATAATCTTTGTACATCAGCTTTGAGGCTTTCAATTTAATCCAAGGCTTGTTTGCTTCAAATATAAACAAATGCAAAGTTTACAATGCACTTTGTCCACACCAATCAACATGGCTTTTTGGATAGGTATGATACCACTGCAGACCAGCAGTGTTATTACCAGAGCTGTTCTTAATCCTTTCTGTTTTTGACTCTGTCTCCTGACGTTTTAGTTGATGTTCAATATTTGTGCTGCCACTTCAAAGTCCTCATAATACAAAGGCATATCTTAGATTCTTGCACAATTTGTCTAATATGGCTTATTCACAAAGGAAAAACAGTTCTACCCTGCTCAAGAGCAACCTGCGGGAGACTTCTCAGCTGCTGGTGGCTCACCAGCTCACGGTCATGTCTGCAGCACTGATGGTGCTGAGCCTGTTGGGGAGGTTGGATATGGAGTGACAGAGGAAGCCCAGTGGTGCTGGTGAGCCTGTCCTGGTTAGTTAGAATTACCTGTTCAGCAGGATCATGAGATACCTGGGCAATCCATATGGCCACCACCCTGTGACCCATCCCAAAAGCTTGTGGTTTCACAACTGGAATTATGAGGCCTGGTTCCAATCAGCCATTGTCTGTGTCTTGTCTAAAGGGTGTCACCAAAGACGGACTCTGTGGTCTGTGGCTATAGACAGCTCTTGGAAGGGCTCTCTAAGCTGTCTGAGATCCCAATATAAAAAATAAGAAAGAATCTCCATTAAAAAAAAAATCAGGTGAACATTCCTGCTGTCTACGAGCCAAAACTGAATCCAGATATCTTTAATTCTTTTACCTTAATAAAGTCCTTATGTGGCCAGTTACAATTTTAAGTGCAAAGTAAATAACCACTCAGAACAGTAATGTTCCTTTATTAGGACTAATCTGTTTGCAATTATAAGAAAGCAAACACTGATTTTAGAAAACACACACTGGTAATTTCCACCTGCATCAGTAATTTCAGCTGAATGCCAAATACCTGGGTTTCAGCACCTGCATGTTTCCAGGATATTCTTCAGAAGCCAAATGAAAATTCACTTAGAATACATAACAAAAACAACAGGTTGTTGCTTATTTGCTTATTCATTTTTCTTCTTCATTTATATCCATACACTACTGCAGGATAAATAAAAAGAGATTCATGAGGAAAGTGTATGGATAGCATTCAGGGCATTACACTTAATAAGAGTTTGAGTCATGTCTACAAATATAGAACAATATAATAAAGTTTAATGATAACTACATCCTGTGTGACTCTTACAGTTTTTTTCTTTAGTCAAACTTGGATTAGGGATTTAATAGTAAAGACATGAAAACTGTTTGTGCTATATGCAAGAAGCAGCAATTCCTCTACCTCATTTCTCTGGGGAATTTTCCTCTCTCTTTCCCCCACAAGTGGATGACAGTGGGGATTTTTTTGTTTGTTTGCTTGTAGGAATTTTTGTTCTCTTGTTTTAGTTTGGGTGTTTTGTTTGCTTGTTTATTTATATGTTTGCTTGTCTTCCTGAGACTGTGGCATATTTTGAGGATGAACTGTATCTTTGCATGTCTTCCTCTTATGCATACACTATAGCATTGTCAGCAGAGTCATAGTCTTGATTTTTGCCTGTAAGAGCTAAGGACAGGCTGGGTTTTAGTCTAGACTCTGCAGGCAACCTGCTCACAGGCTCCTGGTAGCTGGATTGCACTGGTGCTGAACTGGTAGAAGGTGAGTTAGGTCATACTTCAATTTTCACTTCTGACTCTTTAGTGGTTTATGGAGCTGTAACCTGGCTTTCCTGCATTGCAAACTGTGCTAAACATTAGAATTAAAAGTAGGATGGTCATTTTCATTTTAGCTAGGGATAGAAAAAGAACACATAACTTGCAGTGGGAAGGTAGAAATCATAGAAGCTTCCTCTTACATTAGTCCATTTTTTTCCACTTTTTCCTATTTTAGTTGTTTCAGTGTTAATATTTTCTGCATGGAACTAAATAGAAAGATATGAATGAAGTGAAATAAACAAACTGTGCAGCTCCTATTACTCCTATCACCAGAAAGACTTAGGACAAGAGGGTTTTGAGGGTCTTTATTCTGGGACACTACTAAAATTCTGTAGGACCTGTAAAAGCCTGACAAGTGCACAGTGTGCAATTTGTTGGTAACATCATATTGTTTGGGCAGCTTTTGCCCTGGTCTAAGTAGTATATGTCAGAGAGAGAGAGACCTACTGGAAAGGTGTAAGAGCAGGAATGGGTACTCAAAAATGGATCTTAATGCACAGAATATTAGTGTAGTTACATGTGGAATTTATTCCTAATAGTGTTATTCTAATGTAAAAGCCAACCTGGAAAGAATTGGAGAGAGAATAGGCATGTCTTACACTTCAGCTTTCAGCTACGTATCAACATCTTATGTGGTGGGTAGCTGGAAACACACAGCATGGTAAACCTTAAGTCAAAGAAATCTACCTGGCCTACTTACCATCAGGAAAGAGCATTGTAGCCTCTCCATTCCTTTTAATTTTGGACTTGTTTGTTTGAGGGCTTTTACACTTCCCCCTGCCCTAGGTTTTTGGGACCTATAGTTTTCGAGCCTCAGTCTTTGAAGGAAGCCTTTTCTCTAAGACCAATGGTCATTAATGCAAGTGAGATATTTCAGCACATTCTGGCAATGTTATTGTTTGCACTGGTCTCCCACTTTAAAAAAACCTAGAGGTTAATCAGTGACCCTGACTCCTCCTTGTTACTGAATCTGATGGAAGAATGCTTTGCTATTGCTGGAGGAAACCCCTGGAAAATATAAAAAAAAATAGCTGAGTTTTCACAACATCATAAATAAAAGTGTGTATTCATGAGATGCAACAAAAGTCCAGGGGATTGCCAAGAGCCATGACGCTCCCATCTGCTTTAACTTTATCTAGCTGTGACTTTTATATAACTTTTTGCTCTAGTATCTATACTTTCTTTGGATGACTAGCCCATGTACTTAGAAAAAATAAACAAACAAAACCAAAACCAAACCCCAAACCACCAGCATATCCTCATATGTAGTCAGAGCTGCTTACTAGTGAAAGACAGCACTAATGACAGGGAGGAAAAAGGTTAAAAATAAAAAGACTTGCAGGCAGGAACAAAGGTATGAGCATTTGCTTTGAACATGGAAGCCTCACAAGCAGCCCTGCCAGTACATCCCAGGTGTAGGCCACATGAGCTGGAGAAAGAATGTGGTTGTGAGGAGCTTGATGACAGGTTTGAGATTGTTCTGAATTCTTCACAGGATGCACCGGTGCATCTGTTATGCATTTGCAAAAGGTTTGACTTTTTTTTTCTTCATTTTTTTCTTGATAAAGTTATTTAAACAAATTTAAGTGAATACCAAAACTATTATCACAGCAGAAATGCAGAAACTACTTCAAAGAAGCAGATGTAGTCTTGGCCATAATGTAGCAGCACCAACTCTTCCTTAGAGCTTTTCTAATGGCACTGCCCTGTAAATCTTATTTTCAAGCAAAATCAGAGACAGAGAAATTACTTGACAACTCACTTGTGTGTGGTAAGAAAAGGCACTCTTAAGACATAGCATTTCAATGGCTCTGGGAATGTACATTTTCTGCTGCCAGATATCTGAGGGCAGGGAGGGTGCACTAAGCAGGTGCCCCCGAGTCTGAGGTCCACACCAACTTCCTTACAGCAATACACATGGGTTTTCCTCAGAGACACACTGGGCTGTGTGGGGTGCTGGTGTAACTCAAGGCTTGTCTTCATAGAGAGTTAAAACAAAGCCAGGCCTCTTGCCCAAGATCCATACCTCCATACAACTGCCACACCATTTAGACACAAACATTTAGAGTCAGACAGAAAAGATAAGTTTGCACTCTATATACATAGGCACATCTTCCATCAATTTTCTTCTGGCAAGAAATCTTGCTAGTTTTATTAAACAAGAATGGCAGCCAATATTATTTATATCCTCCACCTGCTAGATATCAAGCAAATTGCCAATGAGGGCTGGGTCATGGTCAGAATGTTACTGTACTTAGAAAAAGATTAGGCATGGTATATACAGAAATAATTTGTTCATCTCTGTGTTACGAGCACTAAATAGTGAAAGCAGGACAATAGGAAACAGTGAGAGAGATGGAGCAAGAAATAAAAAAGAAAACAAGAGCTTGCTTGTATTTTGCTGAGTATTTTATTTCAGATGATTCAGTTGTACAGGCTGGAGGTTAGGAGGAAGTTTTACACAAAGAGAGTGATTGCCCATTGGAATGGGGTGCCTGAGGAGATGGTGGAGTCACCATCACTGGAGGTGTTCAGGAGGAGACATGATAGGGTGCTTGGTTGCATGGTCTAGTTGATTAGGTGGTGTTGGATGATAGGTTGGACATGATGATCTTGAAGGTCTCTTCCAACCTGGTCTGGTCTATTCTATTCTATTCTATTCTATTCTATTCTATTCTATTCTATTCTATTCTATTCTATTCTATTCTATTCTATTCTATTCTATGCTATTCTATTCTACTCTACTCTACTCTACTCTACTCTACTCTATTCTATTCTACAAAAATGAAAACCTATGAACTGAAATGTTGATAAATCATCTTTTCAAATCCCCACATCAGTGTTAAAGTTATTACAATCTTAAAAGGAAACAAACACATAAACAAAAGCAACTCCCAAATCTAGGTCTCGCTCAAAACACCTGCAAAATCCAAAGGGAGAGCTCTTCTTGCAGCTAGTTGAGGGCAGTATTATCAATAGCCTGCTTGGGTCTATACTCATTGCTCTGAAACATCAAACACCTGCTCTCCATGTCAATGCAGGCCATATTGCACCCTGAGTTGGAATCCAGAGCAGTATGAGAAGCTGGGTAGATTATTTTTTTTAATGAGAGCAGTATCAAGCTGTGGCAGTACCATCCACTGTGTGTCTAGCAGAAAAAATAAAAAAAGAAGCTTTTGAACTCTCTTTGGCAGGTTTTGTATTCTTTCATGATCATGATCATGATGAAATTTGTGCAGCCGAAGCCGAGAGAGGCCAAGTTCAGGTCTACGCAATTGCTAATGTTGGTTTCTTGCCTCATATACCAGGGATGAAGGGAATCATCTGCTCCTCAGATGTTTTTATTTATTATTTTGTGCAATAAAATTCCAAGCTAATCTCCAGTAATAACAAAGTTTTACTATAAATGAGATTAATTGCTTTCAAAACTCAAAGTGATTGCTGAATGGCATTGGTTCAATGAACCATTGGAGGTTTCTGGACTTTGACATTCAACATCTACCTCTTGTGAAGGTAGAAGATTCTGAATTTAGGGTTGCACCAAAGTAAAAAGGAAGCTGAAAAATAAACAAGTGTATGACTAGATCTCAGGCAGGGTGGTCCATAACCTTGTTTGTCCAAGTGTTTCTGTTTTGATGAGGAGAGCAAGCAAGGCAATATTAGTGATTGTCTTAGAATGGGAGGGTTTCAGTTGTCGAGTCTGGGGGCCTTCAATTTGGCCACCAGTCAGGAGAAAGTAGATAGGAAAAACAGTTCCTAGAATGGGAGAGAAGAGGGGCCTGTGGAAAGAAGCAGCCAGCCAGCCATGTAGGTCTTTGTATTATTGCTTTTATTGTGGCTTTGAAATGTAGACTATTGTGACATCTTTGAAGAAAGCCGTGATTTGGAAACCACATTTAATACTTGATTCGGAGAATAGGAACTGAGCCTCTTGTTCCTCTCCATCCACAGGACACCGAAGTTCAGGTCCATCACAGGGATCTCTCTTATGTGCTTTTCTACTCTATGTCCCCCTATATGACCATTGTTGGGTGGCTTCTAGTAGTCAAAGTCCACATGAAATAATGATGCATCACAGAGTTCTCCTGTGTGAAACTGTTATGAGTAATCTGACCAGATCTTTAGCTTTTGTCAAGCCATTTGCCCCTCAAAACTGAAAGGTGTACTCTGCATGTAAATGTTTGTGGTGGGATTTTTATAACATACTTTCCCACTTGTTTATAAGTGGAGATGAAACCAGAACCTTACACAACATACTTTCAGACTGCACTGAATCAGAAAGTTCTATCTGTCTTCTCTATCCTTTCTTTCAACAACCTGGAATTATTCATAGTCCCCATTCTATGCTGGACTACTTTTTCTTTTTCATGTGCTTAAAAAGAAATAAGTAACAAAGACTTTTTACTTAGGAAAGGGAGAATAATTCTCCTCCTAAAAGTATCATTATGGATTTTTTCTTTCACAAAGCATCTATCTCCTCCATTAGGATGATTAAAATCATTTTAATGTAGTGCCAGCTTGGAGATTGTTGCCTTCCCTCAAAGAACTATTGTAAACACTTCATCTCCTTTGTTTATATTATTCTCATGTGGAAGGCTGCTTTCTGTCTCTGAACCTGTTAAACTTTTAGAGATACATCAGCTTTCATCTCTTTCCAGCGCTTGTTTTAGGAAGGGATTAGATGTGACAGTGAGTGGAGTAGGACCCACTGCACAAGTGATAAGGTTATCAGAATCCTAGCCCTTCTCTCTGCCATTGCTTAGTTTCATCTTATTAAGTGAAGTTACTCTTGGTGTAGTGTTTTTTTCTGTTCTTTCTTCCTCTCTTGTGAGGGTAGTCAAAAGCAAGATTTCTTAAAATCTTTACAAAGGATCTGTGTCTAAATGCACCCCTGAGGCTTTTGACAGCCACCTTTGGCTTATGACAGATAAGGTGGCTTTATCAGTGTCACTTCAATCCTTCCCCATCATGTCTTCCCCTGCTGCCTCATTCTCCTGCTAACATAGCTTAGACATGATCTGCCCCATGATCAAAGAAATGAAGGACCAGGAACTTAGAGAATGCTGGTAGCAGGAAATCACAACACCATATCCTGTTGAGAGTGACACCAGATTCTTAACACTGCTGTGCCTTCCAGTGGAAATTCCATTTTGCCAGGTGCTGAGCATCTTCTAAAGGCAATGACTCCACTCATCATCCAGGACTGGATTTAAATATGGTCAGCACTGTTCATAATTTTATCATTCCTATTTTTTAAGCAGGATTTCTTGTCTCAGTTCAAAGTTTCAGTCTTTATCTGTACTGGGCTTCTAACTTATCAACTTAAAATATTAGTTTTACCATTATCAAACAGTAACATTGCTCCTTTCTTCCATTTGTTTTTCACAGCAATATGTTTTTGAGCGAACAAAGCAGTGCATTTGGCATGCCTTGAGAATCCTGTTGCCGCTTTCTATACCTCTGTGCGAAATTCTCTGCCACAAGTAACTTACTGAAGATATTCTCTCTTTGGCTTTGTAATATTTTATATATTATGTGCTATATTGCTATTCTTATCATATCTACTTTGTGTGGCACAGAATATTTAGTCAATTGACTCTTTTCCTGTTATGGTCACCACATCTTTTTCTATTGAAATCAATTCTAATTTGATTGAATCTTAGTGATAAAAGCCAAATTTAAAGGTGGTAATATGTTTCCACAGAAAATGTGCTTCAGTTAGTAAATCTTCTTGTTGCACACAGAGGACATTACTGAAGTAGATAATCCTCTAAAGGTACCTTAATTTCATATACTAAAAATGTTTTCTAAAGGATTTTAGAGCAAGAAAAAATGAGCAACTTGATGACACAGCCTACAAGAACAATGGTATGTAAAACAAACATTAGTGCAAGTCTATGATTGAAGACCTTAGAAAACTGGACTCTTTCACTTGATCAATAATATTAAACACATCTTTTCCTATAGAATCTCTCTCTGTGTGTATTTATAAACCCATTTATTCTATAGAATTACATGTTGTCTCTATGCTATAGAGACGAAAGTTGAGAGACCAAAGTTTAGAAGGCCTGTAGCAACTTTTGTTATTTCCACTTGGAGTAGCTGGCATTTGGCCTGGTGCTGTAAGGTTACACTGCCAAGGGAAAAAAATATGGCACGCATCCTTGTAAAATTCGTGTTGCTTTCTTTGGCACTCCCCTCCTCTAGGGCCTGTGTCCATGTGGTAGTTCTGCTTTGTTTTTTTTCTAATTGCTAGCAGCTGAGAGTTTGTGTCTAGGGGAAAGAACTTTAACCAGCTCTAACAGGTGCTCCAAGGCCAAAGCTTTTCTGCAATAGCATGTGTAAAATTAGATGTTTGCTGTGCCTGACCCACAAGTGATCAAATGAAAGAAACTTTGGGTAAGAAATACAAAACCTATTTATTTAAATACCTACATTTTCCAAGACACTGCAGTAAAGTACAAAAGAGTACTTACCTTTCCTTAACAACTGCATTCTGTGTTTTTTCCGAAGTCTCTGAAGAAATGAGTTGAACTATTATTTGTCATGGGCATTTCCAACACACTGCAAATGTTTTGGTACTCTGGAGAACATGTGTACCTTTCCTGAAATGCATCCTTTAATGGGTTATTTCAGATATTCCAGGGAACACAGAAGTGAGCAGCTTTATCTAACATTCCTGAAAACTCCTTATGAACTTTCTTCCTTTGGAAAATGTTGCATTTATTTCCCTTTTTATGCAATGAAAATTTTTTTTAATCAATTTAAATGTATGTAAGTGATGGTGAAAATTAGAGAATGCTTTCCACACTTGTGTTACTGTCAATAATAATACCCATGTAAATTAGAGACAATTTCTTTGGTATGAGCTTGGTATGAACAATGTCAAGACTGTACATTCAAGCATTATTTTTGCTTCTCTTATTGTAAGTTACACGTAAAGTTGAACATTTAAGCTATAGTATCTAGTTATGTTTACTTTTTAGGGCCTCAGTGTATCTGTGTGGTATTACAGGCTATGTGTGTCTAGTATTTTTATGAGTGGGCATATGGATCCAACCTCTGAACATGATGGTTTGGATGGAATACCTTGATATGACTCTTACATAGAAGGCCATTGCTCATAAATTATTATTTAAATGAAAATGTCTGGAACACCAGCATGAGGAAACAAACTGAAAAACCCGACCAACCAAACCACCAACCAAAAATAACCAACCAACAAAGAAAAAACCCAACCAAAAAACTCAAACAACCCTCCCCAAACCTGACTGACAAAGCCCAAATACTTCTACTTCCTTGCCCTAACAATTGCTAGTCTTTAGCTGCAGCAAGTAAACAAGGTAAAAAAACTTGTAATGGGAGAATATTGTACTAAAAATCTACACAGGAAGGACATTCAGAGGAGAACATTACACAAACTTGTAGCTTCAAAGTGACTGCACCACTGTCATGGATTGAGTTGAACCTGCTGCTGTGATTCACAGTAAAGCATGCCACTGATTGCTCCCATTTACTTTTATTGGCATATGTATCATTGCTTATACCCATTTACCATTATTTGGAATTGGTTACTATTAGACAGAAGAGTGTATCTTATGAAAGAGGGTCCTGCAAAGAAAAGGTATCCTGAGACAGTGGTTAATAGACAGCAACATGGAATTCTGAAGTGTTAGAAGGACATGTGCTACATTTGTGTTAGCAAGCAATTCAGAGCAATACAAGCAGATCAGTGGATCAGATCAAGAGGGTCTGAGGTCTGTCCCCTATATCTGCTCTGCCTGAGGATCAGGTTATAACTTGGTTTTGACTGAGCCCATTCCCTTTGGCTGAATATTCTCACTGTGCATATGGTTTTGAGCTACCTAAAGGATCAGTTATGTCTTAGTTTGCATCAGGTTTAGTGCAAGCGGGATAGATCTTCTAGATCAATGCATGTCTACAACCATTATGGTCTTGTAGGATCACATCCATAGAGCTAGCAGCTGGTTTAAGTCTATATTGGACCTGTTAGTGTACAGCAGTTACTTTGTATTAGGTCTGGTGTGGTTCCATGAATAAAGTGATTTTTGGTAGGTAAGTGTGTGGATTGTGTTTCTGCAGTTCATCACAGTTCTTCCTGTGTCTTTTCACCTGAAAGGAGTTCAACTCACATGCTCCAAAGACTCTCTGTAAAGTGAACCAATGCATGGTTCAGAAACTGGCTCCAAAACTGTTTTTCTGGTCCAGCTGAAATGATAATGTAGATGTACACCTTAGTATTCTCTGGAAGGAATGACATGCACCAAAGGTACTCTGTGAACCAAACCACCATGTAGTTAATAGAAGCAATCAGGATATGTCTTACAGAATTGCACTGCAGCTCTGAAATTAATGCTAATGTAGACAAAGACAATGAGAGAAGTCTCAAAGCAGAGAAGGAGAGACCCAGAACAAAAAATATTGGCTTCAAGACAGAAGTGCTAGTGTTCTGGAAAAGGTAAATACAGAAATTACTCTACTGGGAAAAAACAGGGAACATTTGGAAGAGAAAGTACAATAACGGGAAAATTGGCAACAAAGAACAATCATAAATTAACTGCAACCTTGTGTTAAGTTTTCTGTTTTGTTGATTCTCACTTCAGATGTATGTGATCACCTAAGACATTTCTTAGTTTCTAAATAAAGCATAATCTTATATTAAAAGAATGTAAACCAGGAAAAATGCTATTTTGTTCTTAAGAGCAATATATAAGTATGTGCCTCAACTGTGTTTGTGCATATTGTATTTTCAGAGCGTGATGAGAAAAGTGCTTCGTGTTAACTGTTAACTACCAAAGATTTTGATAGGCAGGATACTGTGTGCTCTGCTTTATAGTGTACATACAGAACAAGTGACTACAAATGTGCTAATTTGTAGCTAATAAGGAGTAAATCAATGTCCTTGGAGTACTTGTGTGATAAGTTTACGTATTCCAGATAAAAGGAATATGAAGTGCAGAAAGTACTGAGGCCAAGGTCTATTTTCACTTTTGACTTAGTAAGCAGTAGAAAATACCATTTCACAGTATCACAGTATCACAGTATCGCTTAGGTTGGAAAGGACCTCCAGGATCATCGAGTCCAACCTATCAACACAGACCCCATGACTAGACCATGGCACCAAGTGCCACGTCCAATCTCCCCTTGAATGCCTCCAGGGTCCATGACTCAACCACCTCCCTGGGCAACCCGTTCCAATGATGAATGACTCGCTCGGTGAAGAACTTCCTCCTCACCTTGAGTCTAAACCTCCCCTGGCACAGCTTGAGACTGTGTCCCCTTGTTCTGGTGCTGGTTGCCTGGGAGAAGAGGCCAACCCCTTCCTGGCTACAACCACCTTTCAGGTAGTTGTAGAGGGCAATGAGGTCACCCCTGAGCCTCCTCTTCTCCAGACTAAACAATCCCAGCTCCCTCAGCCTCTCCTCATAGGGCTTGTGTTCAAGGCCTCTCCCCAGCCTTGTTGCCCTTCTTTCTTTCTATGTAGGATTTCCTCCAACATTTTTGTCAAAGGCAAGCTATTTGATGCTAGCCTCAGAGGTGGCATTAGTAGACTCTTTCCTGGTTGATGTCCTATCTTCCTCATCTTGTAAGAACTCAGTATTTTCTCAGACCTCTAGCTGAAACCCTTCTCACTTGATCAAAATTAAAATATGTGTTTCTGTATATATGAATACACATGGACCTTAATTGCATGAAGTTCTTACAGAATCAGGTTAAAGTATTGTTCTAAACTACTTACATTTACAGAAACCTGGAAAGGCTCAGATACCTTACTGGCAACCTATTTTATAGTGCCAGGCATTGTACAGAATCACAGAATCAAAGAATGTTAGGGATTGGAAGTGACCCTGAAAGTCCAAACTCCCTGCCAGAGCAGGATCATCTAGAGCACGTCACAGAGGAACACTTGCAGGCAGATTTTGAGTGTCTCCAGAGAAGGAAACTCCACAAGCTCTCTGGGCAGCCTGTTCCAGTGCTATCTTACTCTCATAGCGAAAAAGCTTTTCCTTATGTTTGTGTAGTGGATTGAAAATTCCCCCCAACATCACATTTGCCAGACCAGCTCAGTTGGAAGCAAATGAAAGCTGTTTACAAGCAAAACTACAATCTACAATGAAATGTAATGAATATGTGCAAAATACACAGTATTTACAATATTTACAGGCATTTACAATTAATGAACAGCACAAGGACCCCTCTGGTCAAAGAACAGGGGAAGGTAATAGCTTCTCCCTCCCTGCCCCCTGCTTACGGTCCTGTCCATACAACGGACAAGAGACAGAGCTGAGAAGTTAATACCAGTCACAACAAAAGAGATGCAGCCAAGGTCAGTAAAACCAGTTAGTATCTCCCAGCCTGAAGAAGTGAGAAGAGAGAGAATTTTTTTACATTACTAGCTTAAGTCCATTACCTTTCCAATGGGATTATTAGGACTATCATTATTTCCCTTTTTACACCCGATAGTGGCTTACTTACATTTTACTGGTTTCTGTTCAAGATCTGTGACAAATTTTAAAGGCATAGCCTAAAACTACCACAGTTCACATGGAACCTTCTGTGCTCCAGCTTGTACAAATTGCCCCTTGTCCTATCACTGGACATCACTGAGAAGAGCCTGCCTCTATCTCACAACACTTGCCCATTATAAATTTATAAACATCAATGAGGTCACCCCTCAGATTTCTCTTCTCCAAGCTAACTAGATCCATCTCCCTCAGTTTCTCCTCATAAGAAAGATGTTCCACTCCCTTAATCATTTTTGTGACTCTGCATTGGGCTCTTTCAAGCAGTTTTCCGTCCTTGAACTGAGGGGCTCAGAACTGGACACAGTATTCACAGTATTTCAGATGCAGCTTCACCAGGGCAGAGTAGAGGGGCAGGAGAACCTCTCTCAACCTACTAACCACACCCCTTCTAATACACCCCAGGATGCCATTGGCCTTCTTGGCCACAAGGTCACATTGCTGGCTCAAAAGCATTCCACTTTTCTACTAAAATTTGACATTTGTTTCAGAATATCAAATCCTTTGGAGTGGAAGAGTCTCTGAATTCTCTGCTAAAGTTTATCTGTAGGGTATGTTGGCACTGTAATGGGTGGTGGGAAAAGGCTAACAATAATGGGTCACACTCTGTAATGGGCATTGTTCTGAGCAGTTTGCATTTTGGAAATCTGGTTTATCAGGATTACTTGGTGATAATATCAGAGAAAACTGTGAAAATTTGCAGCTGAATAAAAAGGATAATAAGTGATGATAAAGGAACAGAGAAGTTTGTTTGTATTTTTGTTTGTTTTCCTAGGAGATATTTTTGCTGTTTAAACCTGTAAGAGTTACTGAAGGAGCTCAGTAAGCTGCGGAGGGGATCTGCCTTCCTGCCTGCCTTGCTCCTTCTGGAGGAGAGGCCCAGACTACTCCACCCTTTCAGAGGATGATCCAGAAAATGTGTCAATGAGAGTTGAGGTCCCCTTTTTTGACAATTCTTGAGTACCTAACTTGACCATAATAGACAACACATATCAGCTGAAATACCTTCAGTAAGGGCTCTGTCCCACATCCATTTCGGGATCCACACAAAAGCTCATGCTTACCTCTAACTGGTTTAAGCCCTATCTTGTGAATCTCTCTGCACAGTGAGATTGTGCTTATCTATTTCTTCATCTAGGTCAAGTGGTAAAAATAGCATTATATAGGTTTCTACCATATAGTTTCCAAGTCCTGTAGAATTTGTGTTTTTTTCCAGGTCATCTGTGATGTTTCTGTTGTAAAACATTTATTGCCTTTGTGCTGTTAAACACCTAGAGTACAATCAAACCTTTAAATATTGCTGTTGATTTCAGAAATAAAGTAGTCCTCTAAGCCCATATCTGACTTTTCTTTGGTGTGTTGAAACAGAAAATATGATGTGGTGCTTAGGGACATGGTCTAGTGGTTTAGAAGAGCTGTGGGATTGTGAGCTCTAGGCAAGTGTCTGGACTTGATGATCTCAAAGATCTCTCCAACCTCTATGGCTCTCTGATTCTATGATTCTGATCACAGAACCACAGAGTCACTCAGGTGGGAAGGGCCCCAAGGAGCTACCTGGCATCAGACCAGGCTGCTCAGGACTTTCTCTAGGCAAAGCTCCAGGCTTTTCTCAGCAGTACTACTATTCAGCTATACAGCCCACAGCCTGCAGTGACACAAATCAACAATCCATCCCAGGTGCAGGACTTCGCATTTGCCGTTGCTGAATTTCATGAGGCCCAAGGTGACTTATTTTTGTAGCTTGCCTACATCCTTCTGAGTATCAGCCCTTTCATCAAGCATATCAGTTGCATTCTCTGGTTTTGTGGTATGGTGAGAGTGCACCCTATCTCCTCCATTAAGTCACTGAGGGAGACATTGGAAAGGGTTGATCCCAGCACAACGTCCCACAGGAATTCCACTGGTAACTGGGCCTCAGCCAATGTGGCCTGGCCTCTGTACATTATTCTTTGAGGATAACAAATAAACCATTTTTCATCCATCTAGAAGTGAATAATCTTGTATATAACATACTAATTGGATGCACTGCTATTGTGAGAAACTACTTCAAAGACAATGGTCGGGATAAACTCAAATTCAGTAGTGCCATTGTGTGGACAGACAGTGATATTTTGATTACTGTTTTGCTAAACAAAAACCAGTTGGGGCACTATAAAAACTTATTTAAAAGTAAGTACAGTAGGTAGTCTTTGTCTCCATAGAATTTTTAACCGGAGCTATGTCTGTGTTGGAAATCAACCACTGTTGAATATTAGTAGAAGAACTTCTTATCGTCTACTTCCCTCTTCTCATTAAGCAGCATATATTCTACTCTGGCTTTGTGCCAAATATCATTCTTTATGATAATAAACAGCGAGCATATTTAATGAAGAAATACTCCCAACTGTTCCCAAATACTGAGACCTTTACACCTCCATTAAAACTGAACAGATTTTCCAAGGTTTAGTTATGCTGTGTGTTAGTAAACTTTAGCAGAATTTGCCCAGTGGCTTCCTGAGGCTTGTAAGCTGCCTTTCCTCATGCAAGTGATTATTGTGCTGTGTTAGTCTTCTTAATTAGAAGAAAGTGCTGAGGTTGACTATGTTCTACAGGTGTCTTACATTCTTCAGTAAAGAGTAATGCAAAAAAGGACCATGTCTCAAGCGCTCCTTGTGGAAGGCACTATCTCAACTTCCAGTTTCCTCCATCAGCACTTTGGAATTTCAAGTTACTGAATTAAAACTGTGTGAGGAATTCACCGCTTCTTTCTGAAATGTCAGGTGTGGCAGTTAAAGTATCTAGCACTCTCTTAACACCCTGCACTGAAATAATAAAAGCCCTCAGAAGCGAATTACCAATCTCATTGAATGTTACTAGACTTCTAGTGGCCCAGACATATTTTGTGGTGTTTAATCTGCTGCACCGTTGGAGAATATACACCACACAGAATTCCTCCATACAGTTTAGGAATGTTTATGGATATTGCTCAAAAAATGATGTAAATAAAAATTAACTCCAAAGCATTAACACTGGGATATATACTGGTATTTATGAGGCTATTTTGCCACTTTGTGTAGCTGCACAGTTTGCAGCACTGTACAAAATGGGACTAGAATTGAGTTTGGTTTGTGCTTGCACTGATCGTCGACAGACTAACTGCAGTGCAAGAAAATAAAGCAGCTCTCCTACTCAGAGCAACAAACTAACTCAGAGTCAAAAATCTTGCTGTTCAAAAGTTGGTCTTCATGCTTCCTTTTTCAGCCCCACCACTCTACATCAGGAGGCAGTATAGCGCAAGACAGATTTTGCCATTTTAACTTCTTCTTATCTTAGAACAAGCTACCAGAGACATACCAGTAAAAGTGAGGGGAAGCTAAGCCATCCAGTCACAAACATTGATTACTGCATCATTCTAGTGTTTTCCTTGGTGGTCTCCTGTGTCAGCTCAAAACAGGCTGCAGATGAATCTTTTTGCTGATTTGTTACTGCTCACATGGATAACATAAACACTTTTAATACACATTACTTTTAATGAGATTTAAAGAAATGTGATTATGGAGATTGGTTGACAAAGAAGGAATAAATTACTTAGAAAAGATAGAGGAAAGACAGCACAGACAGATGTTTACAAGAGAATGGTTCAATGAGTGCATGGAGCTTTGTATGGAAGTGGGATGTGTTTCTTTCTAGGGACCCTCAAATTCTTAACATAGTCTAAATGCAAGGAGCAATGCTGGGACTTAATGGCATTGTCCTACCACTCAGCTGTATGCAACATAAGGCAATTATTAAACGCGTTCTTTGGCATCCTGATGTTACTGTCCCATATCCCCAGGATGAGGTAAGTTTAAAGACTTCATCTCGTTGGCAAAGAAAATAAATGGGCTACACAGGAACCTGTGAATTATCCTAGTTTAGTTTTCCTTAAGACTGATTGAGCTAAAAGCTGTGCTGAAAGTCTTTAGGATGCGACCTCATGAATAGCAAGCATCTGGCTGCTTCGCATTTTATTGAATTTCTCTGGAAAGCTTACATTATTATACTTTGATGCCCTGACTATTTGAATACTGATTGATTCATTTATTTCCTTCACCTTTTTGGTCAAATCACATAGAGCAGTTCTTGAATTTTGCAATGACTGTGGGAAAATTGATGTGTTCAAAGGGCCAGATATGTTAGGAACTGGCAGAGCTCCACTGACCTGCTAGGGTTATGCTGCTCCAGAATTCATAAAGGTCAGATTGCTACAGACTAGTGAGAACAACATGACATTTAGGGCTTTGGCCATATTCCAAATTCATGTGGTCAGTTTTGTCTGTCTTTTTTAATTGAAGGTTCACTGCCTTATATCTGGTTGCCCTTTCTAAATATTCAAAATATACTTTTAAAATGTGGCCTACTTAACAAACTAGCACATTTGGCTAGCAAAATGTCTGTGTTTCAGTCATGTGGCATGACGACTCGCATGGAGCCTTTCCTCATTGATTTTGCACACATGGTTTTTACAGTGGTAATACTTGCAAATACTCACAAGCATATGAGTGAAATGGAAGATCTGCCACTGCAATCAGTAGTTGTTGTGCAAGTGAGTAATAGTGAGATGCTTGAGAACTGTCACCCAGGTTAAATAATTGAGGTTATAAAATAAATGAAGAAAAGCATTCAAAGAAAAATATTTTACAGCTTCTCACATTCTTGGTGGTAGTTTTGAGACAGCAGATGAAGATTTTCTCTAGCTTCATCTGAAATTACAGGAAGGGAGAGAGTTAGGATATTGTGACTTATTTTACAGAACAGCAGCGCATCCCTTGCGGCCCCCATTTTCTTGGAGATGAAAACAAAATTATTTAGATTAAATCTGGCTTGTCTCAAGTGTCAGAGTGGCTCACTCTTTCACAATTTCATCTTCTTGGGTAAAAGAGCATCTGGATTCAGCAGCTGATAGAAAACAAAACTAAGGATGATTATTTGTATAATCTGAAAGCACTCCTCCTTTCATTTGGGAACACTTGCACTCTCTCTCTCTTTCTCTGTGTCCCTGAGTTCAGTTGAATAGCAGCCAAACTACATCACACAATTATCTCATTAATCTTTTATAAAGGGCAAGACAAACAAGTGAGCAACGCTGAAGTATGAAGAGCTTCATTTTAGAGGGGGGAAAAAAAGGGTTTCTCTGTGCTTTCTGATAGAGCTGAAAAATTGAAGTTTAAACTGATCTAAGAAACACAATTTAAAAATATTTAATATTCCTGAGTATAACATGAACAGGAACAGAAGGTGAAATTAATTTAGTTTACCTTCTCAGAGCTATGTTACTAGACTAGCAGAAAAGGATGGGTAGAATAATCAAATTTCATTAATAACTTTGGAGTAGAGTTTATTGGAAAGTGGAATCTCTGTCTTCCTGCACCATATAAATCTGTGATGTTTTCTCAGTAGATTCTACATTCAAACCAGTAACCTCTGACTTTTTGCTTCTAGGTTCTATAAGATATAACTAGATGGTAAGATCTCAAAAAAAACCCAAACAAGGGTCTATCTTTGCTTTTCAAAATTTAAATACAGATAAAAAATGTTAGTGTTTCAGTTTTGTTTCAGCAATCTCATTAAAAACACAGTAGCAAAACTGACACTGGTTTTTCCCCTGTGCATCCTTTTTCAACAGTCTTCCTGTTATACCTCTAACAAAAGGAAATATAGAATAGAATAGAATAGAATAGAATAGAATAGAATAGAATAGAATAGAATAGAATAGAATAGAATAGAATAGACCAGGTTGGAAGAGACCTTCAAGATCATCGTGTCCAGCCTATCATCCAACACCACCCAAGCAGTTAAACCATGCAACCAAGCACCCTGTCAAGTCTCCTCCTGAACACCTCCAGTGATGGCGACTCCACCACCTCCCCGGGCAGCCCATTCCAATGGGCAATCACTCTATGAGATAAATAACCCAAATACAACTCACCAACATGGTCATTGAAATAGCAGTTACTCCTCCCCCTTTCTCCCCCCTTTTTCTTTTGCAATGTTTTGTGTAATATTACACCATTGCACCTTTTGTTCGTAGCAAATAGTTTCGTTTCAACTATGGTAGAGATGTTGTTGCTAAAGCATCTTGTTTACCTCTTAGTTTTGCATCCAGTCTCAACAACATTGCTGGAATGCCGCTTGTAGTGTGAGAAACACACTCTGAGTGCTTTGGCCATGAAAGAATAAAAAGGTGATGAACAGAGAATCTTGCATTGCAACGGTCAGCATTTCATGCTCTTTTAATTAAAATCTTTATGCTTGCCTGTTGCACATAAAGAATAAATTAGTTTATGTGTTTTGAGGAATATGTATTGTATTATAAAGGGGGAAAAAATAACAGCTGCTCGTCCTTACATGATGATGTGATCCTGCTTCAAATGTAGATGGACAAGTGATGAATTATAGCAGTCTCAAGCATCTGAGATTGAAGCCTGATTCTTGGTTTGATATTTTTTTTAGTTCAGTAAAGCAGACACTGAGGAGAAGCAAGCCATATGGTACATTGCATCACTATGGAAAACTATAACAGGGGCCCTGAGTCCTAAAATATGTCAAAAGTTGAAGTAAAAGCATAAACAGTGCATCAAATGCCATTAAACTTTCAAAAATCATGTGTTATGCTATTGGTTTACTGTTTAGTCTTTAACTCATCTGTATATTGAAATTTGGCAAGAGAGGCAGGAAGAGACATTGCAGCAGAGATTTGCCATATGAGCTTGTGTTAGATGTAATTAGAAGTATTGCTAGTTCCATTTCTTATGCAATAGTAGTTTTTGGAACCTACAGTGTCCCAAACAAAACTGATTTATGTGGTTTTTTATTTTGGAAAGACATAGAAAGGGCAAGTTTATGTAACATAATGCATCACTAACAGAGTAGAGCAGCTGCTCTATCTGCATTATAACTTTGTCTTTCTGTTTCAGTATGCTGTATTCACTGTACAAATAACATTTATAGAGTACAGTGTCTTCTAAGGACACTGTTCTGAAAGTGCAAAATAGTTTATTGGTCTATAAGAACTTGCTCCATCAGTTGGTTCAGCTACTGCTGTAGCTGTGGGCTCTTCCCAGAATGCTGATAGCTTGACTGATTGCCAGGGGCACATCTGAAGAAGCTGTTGTTGCTCTTTGCTGCCTCCTGCTGCCCCCAAACCAGCCCACACACTCTCCGGGGCGATGTGATAAGGTATTGGTTTGATGTCAGACTTGTCAGTAACAGAGGCAAAACTAAATGTATTTGCCCAAAGATAAAAATCCAGACGCGGGCTTCTCCCATAATAGTAAACAAAGGAGAGGAGATGACCTAAACACGGAAAAGAAGGCAGAAAAAGAGACCGGGAAAATCAGGCTTGCAGGTCCTGCTGCAGGTGGAGACATGTGAGAGTGGGGATAGGCACAATGCTCCTAAATGGAGGTGACTTTGCTCCTTAAAAATATGTTGTCATCCTTGACTGCCCTGAAGAACAATGACAGCAGCCAGCTTGCTTCCCAGGGGATCAGTATGGGCAGTGTAGGTTACAAGCAGCATGACCATTCTCCAACTCTGCCAAGGTAAGCATGCCAAAGAATGTATGTTGAGCTCCCCATATAAATGCCTACTTTTCCTGCCTCCTCCCAGTAACAGTTAACAACATTTAGTGGTGATGATGGAGCTGGAACCTTGAGGAACTACAGCAGAGTGTGAGGCCACAGCAACAGCCCGTGGCAAAACATGGTAATTGATTAAGTAGCTGCTTTTGCAGTTTCCTACTGAAGTTAAGCAGATAGGGTTGAACTGTGGTGTGGGCCAGTGTTTTAATCTTATAATAAAGATTGATAATTTCTTGGGGTTTTTATTTTTTTTTTTTTTTTTTTCCTCCTTGCTTTGCAGTATTTATTTATCCTGTTCCCCAACATGCTGTGTATCAACACCCATCATTCATTATGTCTTCTGTACTGCTAGGAGGAATCCTCAGTTATCATTTTGAAGATTGTTTCAGTATAGGTGTTTCAGACATTTTGGCATGAAAGCCTGACACTCCACACCTTTGCACTGCAGTCTACTGAGCTATGAATGGCAGCAATTATGTCACCAATGTCACCATCCTTGAATACATGATTATGATATGAGTTTGCTATGTTTCCCCTGGAGAGCTATGTATTTTGTGTTCTGGTACCTTACTGCAGATAGTAGAGTTTGCAGGGAGGAAGAGAAGCAATACTCTTACTCCTTCTCTATTTCCCCCCAGCAAAGTAGTTAGCTGTCACCATCTGGAAGTGGACAGTCCCACCTGCCTGATGCCTTCCATAAGGAGGAAAGCAGATTCTTCTTAGGCCTGGCTATTTTGCAGGCAGGAGGTTGTAGAGGGATTTTTTTAAGCTACGTATTTATCAGAGGCTTGGAAATGTACTGGGGGTCAGAACAACACATATTTGTCCTTCTGTTAATGTTCAGCTTTGTTTAATATCAAAACCAGCTGTAGTGCTTGCACAAGGAAGAATCTTAGTTGATCAGCTGTCTTTAACATGCAGGAAAAGGCCACCAGGAGCATTTTTTTAAATGCAATTATGGTTCTGCAATATATAAAGAAAAGTTAGTCAGAAATCTTGGACGATAATAGTCATGTAAGTTGCTTCTTTGTTTTGTTTTAGTTTCAGGGTTTCTTGCATGTTTTTAGTGGAGGGGTTGCTAATGTCTGGTACTCTGGGCCAAGGAAAAGGAACAAGGCTGAAAAAACCATATCCTCTCCTGGGATTAGATTCTTCCTTTGGTTGTGATTCCTACTGAATTCATTAGATAATGTACAAGTGGACCTAAGCACAGAACTTGGCCTGCTTAATTTTGCAAGCTTAAGTTTCATATGTGCTCTTATCCAGCAAAGCAAACTTTTTCTGCTGTGAAACAAATGCTCTCCACTGAGATATCTTGAGTTTGCATTTGGCTGCTATTGCTTTTCTTGTGTTTCCCACAAAACCCTCTCTGTGTGACCACTGGGTGTCAGTGAAAGACTGCAAAGTAATTTTCTATGATTAAATACAAGAAAGTTTCTCTCAGGCTCTGTGGGTGTTCCTTAGTTAAGGTGGACTAGACAATTTTAAGAAAGCTGCCTGAAACATACACCAAGAGTGTATAAGGTTTGGGAAAACCAGTTTGGATCATTAAGTTGTTCCTTAATCACTTCCTTATTCTCTACAAAATAATTCATCCTATCATGGGCCATTAAGAATTTAAAGAAAAGCCTTGTCTTTCTTCTTATCTTTCTTCTATTCCCATCATAATGCAATCATGCAGTTTAAAGCTGCCATATGCCCTTATAAATGTATGAGAATTTGAGGTGTTCCACGTCTTAATGTCAAATTTATTCTTGAGTCTCTGATCACTTCCTTCAAGGGGAAAAAGTTATGTTGTGAATTCTTTGGCAGACTAGCCAGAAAAGTTGTGAATACCTGATATAAGGCATAAGATGAGGTCAGTAAGAGCTTTAAAACAAACCAAAATAAGCAACAACCAAAAAAAACCCCAAAACAACCGACGAACAAACCAAACCTGAGGGAAAAAAGAGTTTAAGTGAACTGAATAGATAAATACATGGATACACATACCAACACCTGTATTTGTGCATCACATTTATTGTGTGTTGAAATGGATTCGTATTTTCAGTATGTTGAAGGTGTAACAGCATTGAATAGGCTGTTGGAAAGAAACTTATTATTTTTGGAGACTTGGCAGGAAACGAGTGGCCTTTGGGAGCCGGGCAGGTGTCACAACCGTTTGGGGTTACGCAATATGCACATTAATTGTATGCTGCTGTGAAAATGATCTGCTGTCCAATAACTCAGAGTTTCAGTGTCAGTTTTGTCCTCCCCGTTTAGGCTTCGGAGTTCTCTGACCACTGAAATAAGTTAAATAGTCAAATTCCTGTGGTATGTGACTCCATACTGCTCAAGCGCTCAGGATTGCGCTGCTGCCTTTGCTCCAATCCTAAGGACAGTTTGCAAAATTAAACAATGTAAAAGCTGGTTTATTTTAATTTGATTTTTTAAAAGTAATCTATTTTGATAGTCATTCCCAGGGTGGGGGTGGGATGGGAAGGAAAAAACAAAATAAATCTGCAGCAAATTCTATGTCCATACAAATAAAAAATATATTGGACTTCTCCTTAGAGTATGACTACAAAAGAACAAAACAAGATTTGCGCCAAAAGTTTGCCTTCATGCACTACAAAATGGAATTTCCCTGAATTGCCTTTCTAGGTATTTTTACTGTTTACAGACTGGGTATGAAGAGGCACGATATTTGAGATCTCGCTGGACATGTAATCGTGGTATGGAACAGCTGCCCCTGGAGCCCCTATTAATCTAAACTGAATCTAGTGTAAAAACCATCTGAATTTCCTGCGCTGCAGCTACACACAGCTTTTGTGTCTCTAGGAGGGGAAAGTGACTTGCTCAGTGACTCACTAAGCTCCCACTATTTTGCCACAAGAGGCCCCTCTGTGCTAGGGGGATGCAGCAGCCCCAGCATTGCACAGCTGGTGCACCCACTTTGTGGGCTGGAGCTGTGCTCATGGAAAAGAGCTGCAAAGATTCCATTATTTTCTTTGATATAACAGGAGGTCTGTAGGTCAAAGACCACATTTCTAAGCCATTAAAATCAAGAATCAGTATTAATTTACATATACTGAAAATAACATAGTTCTACTGAAATCAAAAAAGAACACTTTTGCTTTACTGAAAAGCTGAAGTGCTCTACCTGTACCTCCTTACGTGTTCTAGTGCAATAAAATACACACTTCACTTAGAATTTCAATGTTATTTAAGCATGTTCAAGCCATACTTGAACACTTATGCTGTTCTGACTAGAGTGCTAACAGAATTATTACCTTTACTTTTGAGAAGTTTTTATTTTGGCAATGAACTCTAAATATTCTTTGCTGTTCCATTGTCGTCTCTGGCAGTTAGAACACAAAAGACTTTTCTGCTTTAATAGGATACAGTAATGGGAGTGTTCTATGCATAACATGTTCTCAAATGTTTCAGATCAAAGCCTGTGAACTTGATGTCTTTCAACATTAATGATTACAGATAAGCTTGAACCACTGTGCATCTACAAAAGCAATTTTATCAGACCTAAACAGATCATATCACAAATTAGATTTGTACAGTGGCAGAGTACCAGTACTCTGGCAAATAGACCCAAGTTAATTTTGCAGACAAGAAAGCTAATACCTATTTTTTTAAAATAGATATCATCATCATTAGTATTTCTTCAGCTATACAAAAATATGTTTAACTTAAAATTAATTTGCTCCATATCAATGTAATAATTGATTATTGTTGTCCATTATCCCAACTTATTACCTCTTCGGGGAAGCGTTTCCACTAAGGTGAAATAAATTAGGGTCTAAGCATAGCAGAATTGCATTCACTGGGAAATTTGAACAGGGTTCTCACCTGTGAAGTGGTACAGTAAACATTTATCATTCTGTTATTATTAATGTTTTCATAAAAGACCAATACAAAGGAATAGGCCTGTGGACTGTCCAGATAAAACCACAGTTTGAGAGAGCTTGTCCAGTTATGAAGCTCAGCTTTAACTGCTGATGAGAAGATTAATTTGAAAGAGCAGTCACATTGGTTACTAGGACCTGGGGAGCAGAACAAGTTGCCTCTGGAAGTACTAGTCTTTGCTCCATCACCTGGCCTGCTCCCCCCATCATACAGAGGCCTGGGCAGGATGATTACAGAACAGCTGCAAGAGCAGATTTTCTGAGTGGTGCATCACTGCACTTGCTTTTTGTTGCTGGCATCAAAGCAGTGCGTCTCTGTGGGAGCCGGCCATGCTGTTCTCTCTCCAGCCACAAGATCAAAGAAACACTGTGTTCTGACTCATTCCATATTTTCTCACTTGCAGGGAATTTGGGAGTCTGTTTCTTGCTACCTATTGGTCTAGTGTCCAGTAAGATGAGCCTTCACTCTCTCCCAAACCTCCAGGCACAGACATGGGAAAACATTGTAAAAGCAGGGAGCATTAAGACAGTTATCAGGAAAGCATATGCTGGACTCCATCACATCTCCTGCCAAGGAGAACTACATGAACCAAGAGGGTAGCCCTACTTTCAGGTATTGCGTGTGCCTGCAGGTATTCCTTGCAAGAACATCTGACGTTGCCTCTGTGTCTGTGAGACAGCAAGTGCCTTGTGTCAAGCAGAATTCTGGGTAAAGCTGTTGACCACATGGAAAAGAGGCATTTCCAAACTAGAAAAGAAAATTTTCTCTCTCTGAATTCATGGTGTGTTACTCATTTCAGTAGAATACGGTTACATTATAACAGACCTGACTGGAAGAACCCATTGTTTCCAGGGGAGGAATCACCCTGTGCTATTTTAGGATTCTGTGACTGAAAATTCCTATTCTATGTTTTACACTAAGGTCAACCGCAGGCAAAAATTAGTCAAGAAATGAGTAATGGATTTTCACAATGAAAACAATTAATCACTGGACCACCTTGACATGTGTTGTGGTGCATTTTTCATCACTAGAACTTTTGATCAAAGCATAATGTTTTTATAAAAGACACACACTTATTCCAACAAGTACTGATTTGGGAATGTCCTATGACCTGTACTGTGCAGGAGACTGGTTTCAGTTGCTGCAGTGGTTTCTTCTGGCCTCACAATTTATGAATATAGTACATCTCTGCATGTATGTTCTTCAGTAGTTTCTTAAAATTATTTAAATTTGCATTTCCAGTGTTTTCTTTCACGCAATTAAACCACTTGTGGCGATGGCACAAGTCATGTTTCCTCAAAAGTAAACAGCATAGAAAAAAAAACATTGTCTTTGGCTACTTTGAGGCTAAACAAGTAAACCTTTTAATTAAATCTAAAGGATTACTGAATTGGAATAAGAACAAACGTACAAGCAATTTGCAAAGGTCAGAAATATAGCCAGCAAACTTCAAAACATAATATTTATGAAGGTCAAAGAAGTGGCTTAAACTTTAAAAGTCCAAGTTAAATAAAACAACAAAATAGCCCCCCAGCAAGTTTTCAATGCTAAATTAATTAAGCATTTTTATTTGTACCATAAAACTTAGAGAATACTAAAATCTGACACAGGCTGTAGTCTGCATTGGATGATGTTTTGTATTATTATTATTATAAGTAGCAGTGATTTCAGTGCAATATTTTATATACATATATATTATATATGTCTATGTATATACACATACATATATATGTACATACATATATGTATTATACATGTATATGTATGTGTTTGTGTATATATATACACACATGAAGAATGACCTTAAAGAGTAATTCTATATTGTGGGAAGTAATATGATAATTTCTGAGATAAATGCAATGCCTTTTTTCAGAAACCAACCAACCAAAGAAACAAATCAACTACATATCTATAAATGTCAATTTTGTAATGCTGGCAACTTGTGCAGACAGCCTGTGGCTGTTGTGAATTCTTTCCCCCAGGTGAAGGACAGGCATGGTGAGCAAAAGTTGGAACCGGTCTGCAACAGACTTCTGGGTCAGATGCCCTGTCCCCTGAGGCAGGAGGGGGCAAGAGTTCTCCGGGATGTAACAAATCCATCATCTCTCTCCTTGCCTAGCAGAAAGATTGTAAAACAGATAGTGGGGAGGCTGATCTGTTAATGCCAATCTTGATAAACTGAACTTCCCCTGGGAAGTGCCACGTGTATTTAAAGCATGTGGTGCTGCATCCTGACCTCCGGATCCTACGCATATGTTTGCAGGATCACTTCACGGAGAGACAGGGAGTGGTGATGGCTCTCTCATTTCACTTGGGTTCTGGCAGAGCCCCGCTGCCCTTGGGAGCACCCTGCAACTGCAGCTTGTCAAGAGCAGTGACCTGCTAGGAGGGTTTTAGTCAGAAATTGCCTGCCAGACTTGGAAGCAGATGCTCAGCTGGTGTAAGAAGGGAAACGACACTGACAAGTGACATTGCTTTCTGACTGCCTGATGTTCTGCCTCCCACTCAGGAGCACTCAAGGGCTTTCTAAGACATTTATCAACCTCTCTTACCCTTTAAGTGAAGAAAGATTTTGGCAGTAGAGTGTAGGTCAAGCTTTCAAACTTCTCTTCAAGGGTTCAGTGTTCTGCCTTAATGGAAAAGATTAGGTATATTGTAGGTAATACCTCTATATTTACTGATGAGGTGCGGATTGATGGGTACTGTGTAGGGACATAAGGAAGCTCTGTTTTCCAGTTTTCCTTGTTCATTTGCTGTATCTCCATCACTTATTTTCAATTAGAAGATTAGTGGTACTTTAGTTCAACCACTCTGGTATGAAGTTTCTGATTCTCTAATTGCAGTGGAGGAGGTAGTAGGGATAAAGCAGTAATCTTGTAAGTTTAGAGAAGGAATACCAAACTTCTAACAAACAATCTTTATTCTGAGCTAAGCCACAATCACGGAAGATTACTATTAAATGTGCCAAGAAGAAAATGTAAATTAATGTTTGTATCTCAGTATAACCTACTGGAATAATACTCATGCATTTTAAGGGCTTAATTGAAGTTTATTTTTTGCCAATGTATATATTTATTCATTTAAATGGAAACAACATCCTCTTATAGTGAATGTTTGGCTAGTAATACAGGCCTGCCTCTGAGAGCAAATCCTCTGAAGGAGCTGCAGATCACAACACCCAGGCAAGCAGCTGCACACAAAAAGGTTATTTTCCTGGGCTTTCTTTTACATTTTTAATCCTCTTATTCTTTTCTTTGCAGAATAGTGGGGGGTTTTCAAGCTGCAGAATGGCCTTTTCTTTTTAGAATATATGATAATTCCTTGAAAAAGGTTTTTTTTATGCCTGCATAACATTTGTTGTGTTTGTTTGTTGTCCATGTCAGTTTGTAAGTAATACAGATAGTGTGTGTGTGTTTAAAGCCTCACACCTGATATGGTAAATTTAATCTTACCAGACCTCCTGAAATTGGGCTAGTTAATTGATGGAACTGTTCTCATAGCTTCATTTCATACCACGGGGCTGCTGTGTCTCTCCGTTGAGGTAATTTACATGAATTTGGAGAAATAGTAGTGGTCATCTGTACTTTTCTCTGTAAGATCTGCAGGTATAGATACCACAGGAAATGCACTCGCTGACTTTTTCAGAGTGCTGGACAGAAAGCCAACCACATCAATTAAATTTAAAGTAACAATAGTAGCTCAATACCAGACACATGGATAATTTGCTTGAGAGCAGGCAATTGAAGCATTTATTTCAGCATTTGGCCTTAAGGTTCTAAAACTATTTATTTCCTTGATTCCTGTTACTCACACAACTGCTTTCATTCTTTAAGGCTGCTTATGTTGGTTTCATGTTCATAAGCTTGGAAACTAAATTCCCTGTGACAACATGGGTAGCGTTCAGGTACACTGAATTCACTGCACACCAAAGCGACTTTAGGTGTTCACTGGTAACAATAGACCCCCTCATTCTGAATAATTCAGTCAAGATAAAATAATAGAACTTGTTATTTTCATCACAAGTGCTCATTTATGGGCAAAACCCAAACAAACCCCAAAGCAATACCTTTAGTCCAGTCTCAGCTCACTATGGCTGAAAAATAGCAATGCACTGCAGAACACATGTTCTCAGAATTATGTGGAAATTACACAGAAGCTATTAGGAAAGCTTAAATTAATGATGTCCTGTTGAAAAGTGTCTTCTTAGAATGTACTTATGGAACAACTCATCTTGCTGGAAAATAATAAAACTAGAAGGCAAGATGGTAGCCAAAGCTGCTCAGCTGTGGGATGATTCACAAAATACTTTAAATCCACACTTTATCTGATGCTTTTTGTTTGTGATCCCTGTCTTTGCACATTAACCCCTTCAGGCAGTCATTCTTGAACATTTGCAGAGTGAATAAGGCGTCTGCACGTTTCCAGATTTAAAAGCAATTTGTATCATCTCGTTCAAAATACCATTTTCAGCAGAGATTAGTGATTAACTTGTTTCACTTAAAAAGGAATTTAAACTTACTTGAATAGTCTTTAAATCTACAGCAGTGACATCATGAAACTGAAGATTATGGCCTGAATAGTTCATTGCATGTGCTTTCTTCTTTCAAAAGCATAGAGGTCTATATTATATTAAGTATCCCCTAGCTGCAGTTGGACTTTCTGCTGAGAATTAATTGCAGTCACTCCCTGTAAACCAGTAAACCTAAGTCCTCTTTCTTCCTTTCAATTAAAATGAGATTAATCAGCTTAAATTCATGACTTCCTTATGTCAATCAACAAAAAAAATATAATAAAAAAAAATCATTAACTTCATAAACAAAGTAGATTCTGTATCAAATTTCCACCACTTTTCCCACAGTAAAGATGAAACTGGGAGAGTCACCCTATTGCTAGGATTCTTCATCAGGATATGGGAATTGTGGATTGCTGAAAAGAACAGGAAAAGCTTCCCTAAAGTAGGTTTGTTTTCTACTTCATCATGGCTAATATTCATCAAACTAATGTTAGGAAAAATGTAAAGAATTTTTAAGGTGGAGAATAGCTTCCCTAAAAAACCCAGCAGTTGCTTAACAAAGCTGCAGCTAAAATCCTGTCCTACACAGTAGGTGATATTGCCAGTGGAGACTCAGGACTAGGGAAGACATTCAGCCCCTGTACTCAGCCCTGGTTAGGCCACACCTTGAGTCCTGTGTCCAGTGCTGGGCCCCTCAGTTTAGGAAAGATGTTGAATTGCTGGAACGTGTCCAGAGAAGGGCAACAAAGCTGGGGAGGGGTCTGGAATGCAAGCCCTATGAGAAGTGGCTGAGGGAGCTGGAGTTGCTTAGCCTGGTTGGTTTCCTCCCAGGCAACCAGCACCAGAACAAGAGGACACAGTCTCAAGCTGCGCAGGGTGAAGTTTAGGCTTGATCTTAGAAAAAAGTTCTTCACAGAAAGAGAAACTGACCATTGGAATGGGCTGCCCAGGGAGGTGGTGGGGTTGATGCCCCTGGAGGTGTCTAACAAAAGACTGGATGAGGCTCTTAGTTCCATGATCTAGCTAATTAGTTAGGATTGGGTGATCGGTTGGACTTGATGGTCTTGGAGATCCCTTCCAACCTGGTTGATTGTTATTCTGTGATTCTGTGAATGCCCTTAAACTGTAGTTTATTAGTTCCTAACAAAATAGAGATCTCAATATTTAATTAAAAAAAATAATAATAATAAAAATCTTCTGGTACAAACTCCATAAATATACATCCCATTTGTAAAATGTGTCCTAAAGTGATGGTTTCTATTTGAGAGCAAAGGTGGAAGTGGACACTGACATTGGCAGTGGTGGTTCCCAGCCTAGGTTCAGTCAGTGAGGTACTCTGTGTCCTTCTAATGACAACTGTGCAATAGTTTTATTCTTTTTAATTAAGATTGTGCAAATACTTTCTAAGCTCTTCTAGGCAAAGTCCATGAATATTGTGCAGTGAGAGAAGTGGTGAAGGAAGCTCACCTACACAGGGACAAGACATTTGCCATGCCACATAGAAGCTATAGTGACTGAAAAGAGTTAAACTCTCTTATAACCTGGCAATGCGTATCTCAAATAAAACTAAGACATAGAGAGGTTGGCCCATTTGTCATCTATGGAAAACTGAAGAGGTTCACTGGTCAAAAGTGACAATGCTTCCATGATGAGAGGCAGCTTGCACATGGTTTGCTTCTTCCTCAGTGGCCTTGAACCCACAGTTGACTGTTTCTGTCCCAGCTAAGTGAAGCAATGAAGTTCTTCCTTCCTTCTTCTGTCTCACATATTGTGAACGAACTACATCGGAGGCATCTGCATGGCACTACTCAGAATAAAAAAGCCGGGGTCTCTTATGCACCAGTCTCTGTCTGCAATTGTGGCATAACATGGACAATACTGTCAGGGTACAAGTGTAAGAGCCCTTAACTTTTTGCCAGCATGAGGCAAACAATCCGTACAGTGTAGAATTTTGCTGTGCACAACTCCTTACATGGGCTTGAGGTCATAACAGTCAAACAGAAGCTTTAATGATGGAACCTAAGCCTTCCTTCTCCCATGACCTGGGTGGATTTCTTCCCAGTGCAGCCATTCCACTGTGACTTTCAGAGTTAATGCAATCAGTGTTGGCTTGTCTGTCTTGTCTTCATCCTCACTAATATATAATTTTTATCATTATAATTTAATTAATATACAATTCTTAAGTCAATGCCAACTTACTCAGAAATCACTATCACTTTATTAATAAAATGGATTAATACCATTTAGTCATACTCCCATACTGCTTTATAGTCTGGTAGTATGAAATGTTAAACACGTATGGAGCAGTATTAACCTTGTAAGCTCATCTGGGCAAGAACTGCATCCAGCTCTGTTTATTCTAAAAATAACATTTTTCTTAAAAGGGATTAAAGTTCCCTGAGTGCCATCCTCCCCTGCCAAGGCAAACCCGTAAAAGCAAAGACATGCCAAGCAGTGGGACATTTCATGGCGTTATCCTCTCACAGCATAGTTTCCTTGACAATGACAGATTACATCTTTTGAAGGAGTTTTTTGCTTTCCTCAGATAAAGAAATGGTACATCCTGAACATGTTCATCAGTTTTGCTGACTGTTACAAACCTCCCTTAATACCTCCAAAACCCCAGTGAATATGGAGCCCTGACAGATGGTTGCAGGCTGTGTGCAGTGTTCTTATGTGAGGATGAAGTCATATGTATGTGTATATGTCTGTGATGTATCTTCACTGAGCACTTGCTCACCCTTTAAATACTGGAGAGCAGCCAGGCAGAAAGAGACCTGAGGGTAGAGGTTGACAGCTGGCTGAATATGAGCCATCAGAGTGCCCAGGTGGCCAAGAAGGCCAACAGCATCCTGGCTTGCCTCAGAAATAGTGTGGCCAGAAGAAGCAGGGAAGTAATTTCTGACTCTATACTCAGCACGGGTTAGGCTACACCTTGAGTACTGTGTCCATTTCTGGGTCCCTCGATTTAAGAAGGACATTGACACACTTGAACGTGTCCAGAGAAGGGCAACAAGGCTGGGGAGAGGTCTTGAGCACAAGCCCTATGAGGAGCAGCTGCGGGAGCTGGGGTTGTTTAGCCTGGAGAAGAGGAGACTCAGGGGAGACCTTATTGCTCTCTACAACTTCCTGAAAGGAGGCTGTAGCCAGGAGGGGGTTGGTCTCTTCTCCCAGGCAACCTGTAACAGAACAAGAGGACACAGTCTCAAGATGTGCCAGGGGAAGTTTAGGCTCGAGGTGAGGAGAAAGTTCTTCACAGAAAGAGTAATTGGCCAGTGAAATGGGTTGCCTGGGGAGGTGGTTGAGTCACCATCCCTGGAGGTGTTCAAAAATGATTGGATGTGGCAATTGGTGCCATGGTTTAGTAGTCATGAGGGGTTAGGTAATAGGTTGAACTTGATGATCTCTGATGTCTTTTCCAATCTAGCTGATTCTATGATTCTATTAGGTTATTGAGTGATGAACCAAGTAGGGTATGGAGTTTACCTGGCTGTTTTCATTAAAAGATGTACCCCGTTCGCAATCATTGCATCCATTTTCCCTCTGCGTGGGTTCCTATATTCCAAACTCAGGGTGAAGTATATGAGAACAGGGATTATTTATTTTTTTTTTACTTGCAAAAAGGAGGCCAAAGTTTAAGTCATTGGGAGTACAAGATATGCTCTTAGAAATTAACAGAACCAATCATCAGTTACATTTTGATTCTGTTCATGTCTCCCAACGGTCCATATGCCTGCTCTGCTAAAAGATGGAAAACCGAGGAATTCCACAACTGTGGTTAGAATATGTTTTGTTAATCTCTACATTTTGAACTATCAAATCAGAGCACGAACACAGCACTGAATGGGGCTGCCAAAAAAAGGAGCTGCTCTTTATTAACCACCAACAGGATGACTGCCAAAAACAGAAGTCACTATCACATGAGAGAACCTCAACTCTCTTTTAGTAAATCAATAATGATTTAGATTTTAAGCTCTTGTTTCTATGAGTTTGTAGCACAAATTACCACATTTCTGTGATGCTGTATGCCATAGAGTGAATCTTCTTGAACAAGAAATGAGAAGAAACTCCTTTTTCTTGAGAGAAGACTTGAAATGCTCTGGCCTGTCCACATCCCTTGCATTGGAAATGATTGATATCACTGTGGTTTCATGCAGTGAAATAATCACTTATGGAGGAAAATGGGCTCTGTCTAAAGAAACACGTTCTGAAACAGTTGGGGTGTAAATAACACTGTGTTTGTCATCAAGTGCAACTGGGAAAAGGTCATGTTATGCCAAAATTTACTGTAAATTGTTAGGGAACTGGATGGGATGGATTTGCAGTTGGCAAGCTAGGCAAGACTTGGAAAAGTAAAGATAGGAAGCTGCCCTTTGGGTACATGGGTGAGGAGTAGCACAGAATAATGATAAAGATTTCTTTCTGACTAAAAAGTTTCTGCAAAAGGAAGATTTTTTGCTATTTTGAGGAAAGAAGCATATTATGCTATCATTGTAATGAACCACTGAGTTACTATAGTGAGGTAGACTTCAAACTCTCTCTGTATTTCTAGCAATGAGTAAACTGTTACAGCACAGGACATGTTCATGTCAGACATAGTCATGCTGAGATATTATTATTGTCAGTAGAGAATTGTCAATACAGAAGCAGGCACTTTGAAGATCCATCTGACTTATTTTTATGTTAATCAAGTGAGCTGAAACATGTTCCTTTCTACAGAAACTCTTGATAAGCCCTCTACTGACCAGCTGAGATGCAGATTATTGTAAAACTCCAAAGTTTTTATTCTATTGGAAGTCTTTGGATGCAGATTGCTAAACCGTGGCTCGTGAGCTTTTCCCCTCTGCCTTCAAATCCTGACCTACCTTAATTTTCAACATGATTCAGCTAGAAAGGGTCCTCTGTAGCCAGGCTCATGCTACTGCTTCTGCATTATCCCAGTTCCTTATTCTAAAAGCAAATTCACTAAATCTCCACTGGTACTGTGAACTGTATGCATCTCACACTGATTCTTTCATTGTCCTCTTTAGACAACACATATGGCCCTTTATGCACCATTGTTCCTCCTCTAAAATGCAGAAGAAGGAGGATGTATGAAAACAGCAAAACAAGAAAGAAGGAATGAAAGAAGGAAAGAAGGCTTCTTGGAGTGGTGGTGCATTCTTGGGTCTTGACTTCACTGACCTTACCATGTAAACACAACAGCTAAGTTATGGATCATTCCCAGAGAGCAGTCTTCCCTTACTCTTTTAGGTTAAGTGATGCATGTCTAGTGCCTGTTGGCCTTGTGAACACTTTTGTATGTCATTAATAAGGTCCAAGAATCTGGCCACTCTTGCTCTTCTAGTGTGTTGAAATCAACAAAAGTTTTGCTTGGAAGCTCAAAGTAGAATTTGAGCTAATCTAAGACTATGAATGAAAATTACTTCTAAAATGCTGTAACCATTCTTCTTACTGAAAATGCAAATTTGTTGAATAAATGCAATCTTACTTTGTAGATTGATATTTTCTAAATATTCAAGCAATAAGAGTTTCTCTTTATTCTTTTAAATGACTGTATCACAAAGTCACCCTTTTTAGGAATTTTTTTCTAAAGATTCAGCTTGGATGAAAATATCTTTGGTGGGGGAATACTAACCCTGAGGCCAATGGGGCATGAGAAACACAGTCTAGACTATCTGTGAGGTGTCCTAATGGTATTTCCTAAGTAACCAGCTTTTGCTATTGGTTTGATGTGTTCAGGTTTTACTGTGAAGCATCACTTTTCCTCAGGGAATCCAAGATCTTTTTCTCAATACATTTTTCCCCAGGGTAAGTTGCTCTGAGGAAAACTTTGGTCAGTCAAGACTTTGGTGGAAAAGACTTTCTGCAGGAAAGGAATATTTTTAAAAGTCAGATTTTTTTTGTTTCTTTTCAGTATTTTAAGGCTGACTAAGATAATTTGTTTCAATAATGACATGAATTTTCTATATTTCATATTAATCTGTACTCAGGCAAAATTGTATATATTTCCATGCTTTCAGTTTTCATGAAATCACTTCTTTGGCCTAGCATAACTTTAAAACTTTCCAGCTTCCATGGATGGAGAGATCATTACAAATTCTTTTCCATTGATTTGGAAAATATTTTATTAATGCTAAAAAAAAACACCTCCCCAAAGTCTTCATCTTGCAAAAGTAAAGTTTTTGTTTCTTTTACAACTAGGAGATCTCTCTCCATTTTATTCTCCCTGCTTTTGTAAAATTTCCTCAAGCAGCATGGACAATCTGCCAGCCAAACTACCTATCCAATTGCATAGTGATCTACTACTATTCTGTTTCATTCATTCAGACAGATACTGAACTTCCCCCAGTGAAACCCCAGATTCCACACAATTCACGTTTCAGATTTTCTCCAGTTTGCAGAATCTAGTTCATTGTTGCTCAATAACAACATGCTTAATTCTTTTTCCACACAAATGCTAGCATTTAGGACTCACAGTGACAATGTACATAAATGCACATTTGTGTTTCATTTTCATTAAGCTGTATTCCCTTTCCCTCTCAGAAGGTGATTTCACCATATGCAACCCAGTGATAAAGCCCTCTCTAGCCAAGGGGTGTAGGCAGACTTGAGGACTTTAACTTCCTTTTCAGTAAATGTCTAGGGTTTTGCCCATTTGTTCTTACAGAATGTGCTATGCTAGAGCTGAGTCCAAAGAAGCTTATTAAATTGAATGGGATTTTTTTTCCACAGCCTTCTCTACGTTTGGATTTGTAGCCACAGAAAATGTTCTAATAAATTACAGAATAATTGATAGTTGCTGACAAGAGTTTCAAATGCAGGCTCACTACACTGCTGCCAGCACAGCCTTGAAAAGATAGAGGCCATATAAAATCTAGGAATAATGAAATCATCCTTTTCTTCCTTTCTTTTTTTTTCTTTCCAGAGACAAAAGCAATCCAAAATTGAAGCCATGAAACCATATCTGATGCTAGACAAAGGGAATATTAACATAGGAATGTTTCCATCTATAGGGATATTTCTTGAACTGTGTGTTCTTATTCTTGCCTTTCATCCAGCTTTTTTTTCAGATCCAGCTTTTCTAACTGAATCATGATATTGCATAGGTGAGAAAAAAAAAGCCAATGTAAATATATTAGTAGTTGTTCATGCAGCCTGGAAAAAAAAAAGGACTTTGCTGATTCTATGTGTCTCTGCTGAAATCCAGTGGTTGCTGTTTATATCATTTCAAAATGTACATTAATAAGAATATATTTACTCTGGACATTCAAATATTTGTGGCTACATATAGCAACATTCTTGTATAATCAAGGGGGGGAAAAAAAGTCTGACAGTGTTGCAGAGCTGCATAAACTGTTTATAATGACAAATTTTATATGTGGGATCAGGGTCCCTAATTTTATAATTATAAATGAAAGATTAAGGATACACTGCTGCATCAGATTTAATTAAGCAGATCTGTTTGTCACACCTTGTCACTTTAATCTTGAAAGAGTTGCTCATATTCTCCAAATATGATTGCAGAATCAGGACAACACACCAGGGTTGGTAGGATGAGAGGCTAGTTAGGGCCTTCAGCCCATTGCCCTGAAGCATTCCAGGGACACAGTGGCGTGCCTAAAGTCTCACAGAGATGAGCCAGGGGCTCCTGAGGTAACAGCAGCCAAATGGGAAACACCTTAAGGAAATTAAGGGACATTTCTCTCAAGAAAGGACATGTCTGAGAGCCCAGATAAAGTGCCTCTACCCTTCTTACTCCATTGCATCTTCTTACTGTCTTAAGTGTCTGTATACTAATGCAAGAAGCATGGAGAATAAACAGGAATAATTGGAAATCTCAGTGCTAACAAAGGACTATGATCGCATCACAGTTACAGAGACATGGTGGGATAGCACCCATGATGGAAACGTAGTCATGGTTGACTGCATACATTTTAGGAAGGACAGACTGACAAGATGAGGAGGTGGAGTTCCTCTCTCTGTTTGTAAGCAGCTAGAATGCATTACACTTAACCCATGAGGGGGGAAGAAAGTGTTGAAAGCTTATAGATAAAGGACATGCAAACATGGGTGACACTGTTGAAGGTGCCTATTACAGACCACTAAACAAGAGAAAGTTGTCGATGACACATTTTGTAGACAGCTGGAAGTGGCCTCAAGATCACATACCCTGGTGCATGAGTGACTCCAGTCACCCTGATATTAGGTAGAAATATCACACAGCCAGGCATAGTCAGACCAGAAAGTTCCTGCGGTGCACTGATGACAACTTTGTGATGCAGGTGGTTGAAGAACCATTCTGAGAGAACTGGAGCTGTTCAATCTTGAGAAGAGAAGGCTGAGAGGGGACTTTATCAGTGCCCATAAATATATGAGGGGTGGGTGTCAAGAAGCAGGTGATGGTTTCTTTGTGGTGCAGATAGGACAAGAAGCAACAGGTACAAGCTAGAACATAGGACCTTCCACTCCAACACATGCAGACACTTCTTTATAGTGAGGGGGAACAGCACACTGGAACAGGCTGCCCAGGGTGGTGGTGGAGTCTCCTTCTCCAGAGACTTTCAAAGTACGGATGCTTTCCTTTATGGCCTGCCCTAGGTGATCTTTCTTTGGCAGGGAAGTTAGACCCAATGATATCTGCAGATCATTTCCAACCCCATACAGTCTGCAATTCTGTGACTTGTGCTCAGAATTAAAAAACAAATCTCTTGGAAGAGTCAAAAGACAGTTGCTACACACCAGTTTTTACTTGTAAGCATTCACAGCCACACACAGTGATGTCATTTTATAGACATTAAGAGGAATTTGTGTATATTCTCATCTTTTGGGAATCATCTGCAGCAAGTCAAAGAGAGGGTTCTATTACATGGTGCTGCTATTAGACACAGATGTGCATTTCGTTGCATAAGTGAAAATAAGAGACCAAAAACTACACAAGAACAGTATGAATCTTGTAGAACCTTTTCATTTTTATCATGATAATTTCTGCAGATATGTTTGCTTCTTGATAACAGAAAATTTACCAGACATGAAACAAATATTCTTCCACAAGCAAAAGACAGTTCTGTGTCCAGTTCTGGGCCCCTCAGTTTAGGAAAGATGTTGAGTTGGTGGAATGTGTCCAGAGAAGGACAACAAAGCTGGGGAGGGGTTTGGAACACAAGCCCTGTGAAGAGAGGCAGATGGAACAGGTTGCTTAACCTGGAGAAGAGGAGGCTCAAGGGAGACCTTATTGCTGTCTACAACTACCTGAAGGGAGGTTGTAGTCAGGTGGGGGCTGGTCTCTTCTCCCAGGCAATCAGCACCACAAGAGGACACAGTCTCAAGCTGTGCCAGGGGAGGTTTAGGCTGGATGTTAAGAAGAAGTTCTTCACAGAAAGAGTGATTTGCCATTGGAATGGGCTGCCTGGGAAGGTGGTGGAGTCACCATCACTGGAGGTACTGAAGAGACCTGACGGGGTGCTTGGTGCCATGGTTTAGTTGATTAGGTGGTGTTGGGTGATAGGTTGGACTCAATGATCTCAAAGGTCTTTTCCAACTTGGTCTATTCTATTCTATTCTATTCTATTCTATTCTATTCTATTCTATTCTATCCTATCCTATCCTATCCTATCCTATCCTATCCTGGATGTAAGTCTAATACTATGATGCTGGAAAATTTGTGATACTTTTGAGACATCTGACCTTCTATATTTTTGATGGACTGTTACTTTAACAGAGACTTAAGGTGGCAAAAATTTGTCATCATAAGTCCCTGTAAGAAGAGATGAATCAAACAATATCAGAATTAAACTTGTGTCTGAAAACACAGGGTATCTAAATTACATGCTATTCACTTTCTGAAGTTTTTTATATGAACTGAAAAATTCATTTTAGTGTAAAATGCAGTATAAATGCCCAGAAGCTCTTCAAAAGGAGATTAGGTTCATGCTCATCTGTACATACTTTTGTGTATTTTAGTCAGACTCTGTAAGTGATTGCAAGTTATTTTATCTCTTATATGATTATTAAGTATTACTAAAAGAGACCCATCTTTAAGAAACTTAAAAATAAATGGAAAAGTTATTTTCTTAGTCGGTGGCAGACATTCAGAATCTGCTTGTAAATGAGTGTATTTTTAACACTAAATACAAGGGATCCCTTTAAGTATATGTTTTCTTACCTTGAGGCTTAGACTGAAGTTTTTGTGCATGATTTGTTGATACAAAGGTTAGATCTGGCTTTAAAAATGGCAAAGTATCTTTACGTAAAATCCACATACGTCAGTATTCATACACTACTCCTTTCTAAAGCCTTGCAGAACCCAAACAAAAATGTTTATTTAAACCTGCTCCCTCCCTTCAGAAAGCCCAAAAAAGAAATGCAACAAAATTTAAACTGCAACACCTCAGCTGGATCTTTTTCCATGACGGTTAGGCAAGAAAGCTGTTTCCAACATTTGTACAAGAAACCAGAACTCTCAGCTTATCTTGGTATGTGGTATATTTCCATGAAAAACTGCAGCCTCTATAAATGTTGGGTTATATGTATGCTCTCTCTTTGTGCATGTAAAGCCTCACACAAACTTCGTGAAAAGATATTACAGATACATCATATGGGAGATGTGTGCCACTGCTTGACTTATGACCAAATGGTCACCTTGCTCTAGTTCTTTTCTATTTTATGAGAAAAATTGTCTAGCTGATAAAAAGCAGCCTGGTGAAAAAGGATCTGAGAGTGATGGTGGTTGGCTGGCTGAACATGACCCAGCAGCGTGCCCAGGTGTCCAAGAAGGCCAAAGATGTCCTGGACTGTATCAAGACCGGTGCGCCCATTAAAGAAGTGATTGTGCCCCTGTACTCATCACCAGTGAACTCACATCTTGAGTACTGTGTTTAGTTCTGATTGCCACAGTATAGGAAAGACATTGAGCATATCCAGAGAAGAGCGACGAGGCAGGTGAGGTAAGTTTGGAGGGCATATCATATGAAGGGTGGCTAGGGTAGCTGGGGTTGATTAGCCCGAGGAAGAAAAAGCTAGGGAGAGATCTTATTGCTCTCTACAATACCTGAAAGGATGTTGTAGTGAAGCTGGTATCAGTCTTTTCTCCCAGGTAACCAGCAAGAGGACGAGATGAAATGGGTGTAAATTGTGGCAGGGGAGGTTTAGATTGGACATTAGGAAAAAGTTCTTTACTGAGAGAGTGGTGAGGCACTGGAACAGGCTGCCCAGGGAGGTGGTAGAGTCACCACCCCTGGAAGTGTTGAAGAAGCATGTAGATGTGGTACTTCAGGATATGGTTTAGTTGTCATGGTAGCTGCATTGTGGTTGGACTCGATGATCTTAAAGTTCTTTTCTGATACTGATTCTGTGATTCTATGAGAGTGAGTCTGTGTCTTGAGATGTATTTAAGTCCAGATCTTTACGATATTTTAGGCTTAGTTTCTCTGCTGACAAAAAACCTCCAAACAAAACCAACCAACCAAAAAAAGAGATAAATTGGCCTGCTGTTTTCAAAAAAATGTTTATCTGCTAGAGGAGATTCTCACATTGGATATTTTTGCTAGTGTGTCTTTGAGGCTATGTGCCCTAAGTCTGAAAGCATGTAAAGTATATTTTATTGAAAGGAATGCTTGTGGTGTGTACTGAAGGTGTTTGGCTTCTGACTTCTGGCTTTCATTCCACCAGTTCAGTCATGAAGTGGTTAAGTGTTATTTATAGCTTTTAGACATTCTTTAAGGATGAATGCATCTACTGAATAAACAACAGTCTTGGAGTTTGTGGGTAATTTATAGCAATTTTAACATTAGGAGAAAACTGTGATCTCATACTACAGGCTGAAAACCTGTCCATTCATTACCACATGGCAATGGAATTTGGTTGAGAAGTTGACATAATCTGAGGAAGTTGAGATTCACAGCATCCAGGTACCACTGAGCAGGGAAAGGCTCTGTTCTGTGTTCCAAAGGATTGCATAATTTTTTATTTCACCTATTTTTTCCTAATACTAGCCAATTGAAGGTCAGAAACACTTCATATTATTTTCAGCATAGTCCATTTATTCTTTAATTTAACTGAAAAACATTAACTCTACCAGTGTTGGAATATATCAGTTTACAGAAAGCAGAAATTCAGGTTTTTTTTCAGTAAGGACTTTAGCATCAGAAGGGGTTTTTTTTATACCATGATTCATTCACTGTAATTTCAGTAAACACTTGTGCACTTCGAGGGCACAAAGAAATCCAGTCCTCATCTGACATTAAGAAACAGAAAACCCATCACATCTACTGTGAAGTTGTCTCACTATTGAGACACTTCCTTGCTTCAGCATCAATTTCTGGCTTCAGTGCACAGCTACTGATTTTAATTAGATCTTTCCTTACCAGATCAAAGAGTTTTCCAGTGCACTTAGTAATTTATTCAGAGACTTGTACATTGCAAGTTATCATCTTGTTTACGAAACAGTGAGCTTCTCACTTTCTAATTGTAACAAATTTTCTCCAACTCCTGATTTCCTTTTCTGGGTTTTGTTTTTTTTATTAGTTCTAACGTTTTTGGTGGTATGGGTTTGTTTTTGCTTTGTTTTGAGTTTTTTTGGTGGTTTTTTTGTTGTTGTTTTTTTTTAGCTAAAAATGTTATTCAACATATTTTTTACATATGGGCCCAAGACAGCAGAATTTTCCTAACCATTGCTGAATGCCTGGGTGAATTAATCCTCATATTCTTCTCATGCTGCCAAGGATTGTCTTCACTTACTGTACCTCTTTCACTTGTTGCGGCAGGAAACCGCAACTCTTCTACACAGATGTGCAAGAAAAGAGTAGATCACTCCCATCTTGCTTCAGTCTTAAAACACATTCACTTGAAGCCACAGCTCAGTAATGGCCAGGACTGGCAGGTTCTCCCACTGGCAGTTCCCTCATTTTTTTTTAGGCAGGAGAGACTCACTTAGTGCTAATGGCCCTTTGATTGCTTTTTCCACACTTTCTGGGCCATTTCCTACACTCCAGGCTTCTATGACCAAATGGAGAGTCTAATACACATTGCCTTTGACTAGCTTATTGTCCATAAAAAGAAATGGAATTATTAAGTGGACATGTGCATTCCCAAAATGATTGCCACTCTCAGTTTTGATTTGTCTGCCCCTGTCACCCTCTCCATTTCTGTCCAAAGTCTTCTCACTTCTCTTTAGCATTTGGTGGATATATTAAACAAGACTGCCAGAGTTAATGTGGAGAGAGCTTGATTTCGAACAAACAGACAAGAAAACAAGCAAACAAATATTATGAAAAGTAATCTATATAAAGATATGCATAGATACAATCTATTTTAAAAGAAGAAACTATGAAGGAAAAGCTCTATCTAGTAGATTGCATATACTTTTAGCTAACCACAGGCTTCCATGCTTTTTGTCTCCAAGCAGAGCCTTCCATGTTTTTGCCTGAAATCTTATCTTGATTGGCTGTGCATCCTAACCCAAACTTCAATACAGCTTTTCAATAGTAGCAATCGGATAATAATAATTATTGTTCAATAATTCAATAGTCATTATTCAATAATTATTACAAGATAGTCAGTTGGTAGTGCATGAGACCCTTAATGGGAAGGTCTTGAGTTCAAGCCTGCACTGGGAAGTAGTTTCCTCCCTACTCTAGTCATGAGGTCTGTGGTGACAGGTTGGACTCGATGATCTTTGAGGTCTCTTCCAACCTCAGTGATACTGAATACTGAAATATTTACAATTTTTTTAGTGATTGCATGAATATAATACATGGTCACACTGTTCTTCATTAACCTTCTTTTCTGTATTTAATGATTTCCAAATAAAAACAATATTCCAATTTTCTTTATTAAATAATGGGGGGGGTGTGATTTGGTTGGTTTGTTTGTTTAGTGGGTTTTTTTGTGTGTGTTTTGTTTTGTTTGTTTGCTTTTTTTGTTTTGTTTTTTTGTTTTTTACATGTCAGGTGGTGCACTGTGATTAGGCAGTACTTTGTTCATAATGAATTTTTTTTTTTTTAAGGAAAAATAATGAATATTTGTAGTGGGTTTGAGAGAAAGGCCCAGGCTTCTCCCCCCCAAAGAGGAAGAAATAATAAAAACCACAGATAGCCAACCGGAGAAGCAAAAGGGAAAGGCTATATTTCCAAGCAATTTTTAGGGAATGCAGGATATATATACACAATTTACAGTATTTACAATATATATACAGAAAAGTAAAAGAACAATAATACAGAAATGAAACTCCCTCCTCTGCTGAGGAGGGTTCCCCCCCTGTAACCCCTTCTCTCCCCTTTTTCCCCAAAGAGGGTTAGAAAGAGAGAAAAAGAGCAGTTATTAATTAAAGCAGTTATAAATTAAAGCAAAGTGTTAGTAAGCCACACGCTTATCTGTCCAAGGTCAGTCTGGCAGAGAGCCCAGAGGCAGACGAGCTGGAAAGGGAGAAGGGAAAGAAGCGAACTGAGGAAAGTCTCAGCTGCACCTAAGGTTAAAACTGCCCTTTTTACCAATCCTACAATGAAATTAGTTTAGAATATCTGATTGTTTTCATTAATATTCCAAAACATTCAGCCATAGCATCCCAGTACTATCCTTTTCTTAAAGGCACAGCCTCAAACGGTTGCAATATTTTTATTCTGAACTGAGCTTTGTTTGAATGACTGGGCCTATAAACTTTACAGAGTTTAATGTAGGGTCACTTTCTAATTTTGTAGGTAGAGTTTTTAGCATAATGAGGCCTTGCTACAATTAGTCTCAATTACTGTTTTAATGCAAATAATAACAAAATACATACTTAGATAATTACAACATGCTTTCACAAATCAAAATGATATATTTATGTATTCCTACAAGTTTCATTATGCAGCCTTATCACACATTGTATTGTTGCTTTTACGGTGATAAAATAAAACAAAAAACAGAATAAGAATCATCAAAATAATAAAAATCCCCAGTGGGTAAAAGTGTAATGGAGCTTCAAGGTGAGGAGAAAGTTCTTCACTGAGAGAGCAATTCGTTGTTGGAATGGGCTGCCCAGGGAGGTGGTGGAGTCGCCATCCCTGGAGGTGTTCAAGAGGGGATTGGATGTGGCACTTGGTGCCATGGTCTAGTAGGCATGAGGTCTTTGAGGTCTTTTCCAACCTTGTTGATTCTATGATTCTATGATTCTAAATACATTCTATAACTGAGATCATAAGTTACTGAAGGAAGAAGACATGATCACACATAAAAAACATTTGGAATTTGTATGTTATACTTCCAATGTCCTGGTTTGACCGTCTCATACTGTAAGATACAGCTTCACTCTGTGTTCTGTCACAGAACATAATCTAAGTGTGAATCAATAAGAAATGATATGGCTTAACACATATGAATCACATATATCAATTTTATTATTATTTCTGTTTTCAGCTTCCATTGAAATTACATACTATTCCTCATTATCTGAGGCATTGATCCTTTGCATTTTTCAACCTTAAACTTATTGACTGACATATAATCAATCAACATATTTACTGATTTTTATGGATGGAGTACTGTCTGTGTCTCAAGGCTGCTTTTTTCATCTCTTATGATATGGAAATAAGCAGTGATATTTTGATATACTGGTTAACATTTAAGTTAAGATTTGATCTATTAGACTTGCTGCTGACAATGGTGCTTGGTAAAAAAAACTGTTTAAAGATGGTTGTGATTTGTAATGAGCAAATAGTAGGAAATATGCTGGTTTCTTTAGAGAGAATAAAGTGTTTGGTTTCGCATTAGGCTGTTAGACAAAACCTCAAAGGATACATTTACCTGTGATGATGCACTGGATTGTATGTTGCTTTAATTACAAACATTTGTTATTGGAATACAAATGAATCTGTGGAGGCAGAAATGATCCCTTGTTTTGAAAATTAATATAGAGCATTTCTTTTAATTCTTCCTAAATATTATTTCCATTACAGCTATTTATATTTTTTGTCTTGGGATCTGAGGTAAATAAAATAACCTGGTTTACCACTATTCTCTTTTCCTTTATTTTAAAATGTTTGAGGCAATTTTAATTGCCATTTGCATTAATATGTAGGGATTCTTTTTGCCAGACAAGGTACAAGCTTCTCTATTTGTATTATACAAACATATATATATAGTGTATGCTATGCAGCTATTACACTCTCAAAGGAGGGCATCAGGATTCACTTTAGTACTTCAGATCCTATTACAATCTCTCTGGGCTGTGCAGAAGACTTGATGCTACTAAATTAATTATATAAGTGTTTGTGCTTCTTGGTAGCCTGTGCTAAATTACATCTTCAGCTGAGAGATTAATTCTGGATCTGATTATCAATTTAGTAAAAGTATCATCAACTCCTTTCTGAAAGAGATTTTTCCTTTCATGTGTTCTACTGAAACTTAAATTCCATTCATACATTAATTGCTTTGTTGAGAAATTATTTGAACAGCACAGGCAATACTAAAAGATCATTGAAAACACTTGTACTCAGAAAGCTCATGTGGTTGCGTGGTCAGTGAGTAAGCTCACTAAACCAGGAATGAACAACGTTGCTGAGCTCCTGCTCTTCTGTGTAGTTATGAGACTCTCATGTTGTGCAAAAACTGCACCTGCCAGTTGGAGATGTTTTCTTGCACACATGTGCAGAGCCTGAGAAGAGGTATCCTGTCCAGGTCTGATGGTTTTTGGTGTGTTAATTACATCTCTGGTAATACATTGAAAATGGTGGCCTAATTACGATACAATCTGACAAATTACTGAGCAGATCATGCTTTCAAAGGGAAAGAGAAAAGAGGTGTCTTTGTAAAGACAGCGCTCCTGGATCACCCAAAAGACATATTTAGCCATGCATCATTTAGCCAGACATTTCCTCTGCTCTCTTAAGCTGAAAACAGAAAGTGATGAAACACCTGCCCAAATGAAGCTGTGAGTTTCTCTGGATAGCTGTTGGATTTTTACACATATATGAAATATTCATACCCAAAGGAACTCAGCACCATTTGCTAGTTACTGAGATCTGAGCACCTGCCTTGGCTAAAGGGTAATTCCATATTAAAGACAACATGTAGACAAAATAAGAATGTCCTTGGTCAGGGACAGGCTAACTGAACAGTGACTTCATTAGGGCACCACCTGAGTCATGAACGACAGTATGAATTACCTGAAAAAAGCACATTGTCCTGTAAAAGCACCAGTCAGGCTTGACTAGGCATGGTTTCCCTCAGATAGAATAAACTCTGCAAGATATTAGTCAGTTATTCAGAAAACAGCTACTCACAGTTTGTTTGAGAACAATATGTTAAATGTTATGAAAGGTGCCAGGAAACTGACTCATGTGAGGAGAGCATCCATTAGAAATTATGCAGAACTTAGTAATGGTTGGCTTGCCTGATAACTCTAAATAACAACACAGTGTAAGAATGCACACAGCAGAAAAGCTCAGTGATTCATGTAAACTGGTATATTGCCTCTGGTAGTGTTGCATACATAAATATTTACAGAATGATGATATGGAGATATAACTACAATAGCTACTCATAAGACTGAATTTTGTTCTTGTAGGTTATAGGGAATAGCAGTGTACCTGTGTGAGCAGTCTATCTGGTTCTAAATATTCAGTGCTGTGCAATGCAAGACCGATAGTTTTGCAAGGGAGGGAAAGGAAATACCTTTATGACCTCATATTATACATTTATACTCTGAGTCATTAAAATGATTGCTTCTTATAAAAATTATCTTTGCTAGTAAAGGAATATGTGGGCAAACACTCCCTCTGACAATCAGTGTGCGTTGGATCAGACTCAAAACATACATATTATTCAAACTTAAATTTCCTTGACTCCTACTGAATTATTTGCCCCCAAAAGAAAACATCTGGCTCTCCATAAAACTGCAGTCAATGGTGAAATTTCTGTCAAGTACTGCAGGTCTAGCATGCTCCTCAGATTAATTGCAAATTACATGGTAATGTATTATGCAAAAATAAGATTCTGCACCAGTAGTTTCCAACCTGTGGCCCACCTGTGAATAAGGAACAAGAGTGTATTGTCAGTGGATTCAGTTGATTACTCAGTGTCCCTTTTGTCAATGGAAAATCTGTGGCACCCCTAAAAGAAAGATTCAGCAACACTCCAGTATGTCCAAATGTGTAGCATCTAAACAAGCTGTTTCTCTAGGGACTCAGTAAGACAAAATGAAAAGCAATGGAAGAGAAGAATGAAGAACAGATGATTTTCATGAAGCTGTGGTTCACTTCATGTCCATATGTCTAGGTTTTCTGTCTATGGAAATGAAGTGACAGTAGGGAAATGATTCACAACCAGGTCTTACTCTGATGTGGCAGCAGAGATGTGGCAGGACTTTGCTCTCTGATCAAGGAAGTAGGAATTGCTCCCAGGTCCTGCAATTTAGATTTAGAAGAAAATATATCTTACCATAACTGTTAAGACAATAAACTCCATCAGTTCATCCAGTTTAATCTACTTTTGCTGAAGTACTTTGGTGGCTAATCTGATTCAGACAGTGTGTCATTCGGTTTCTCAACAATTTTATTTCAGTTAACCACATTTTGCTGGTCGGTATTTGTTTTTGCAACCATAGTGATGAAATATATTTATTGGCTACAGAATTCTGAGCAGGTGTCTAGCTTTGTCAAATTTCAGTAACTCAGAATGTCTTCCATCAACACTACCAATAACTGAAATTTAAACAATACAACCCTTTGTTTAAAGATATAACCCTGTGTTTCTCTGCTGTGAAATCATAAACCTCTCAATCTGAAATTGGCTCAGAAGATTTAAGAATATTTATCAAGAGTTCAATATATTTTCTAATATTTTGCAATTCATTTTGCCTGATTTTTTTGTGGAAGAATGTTGTCACTTACAAAGTAACTGTAGTTTTCCTCCCCTGATTATCTCTCAATTAGATTTAGTGTCTTCTTTCACAGGATGGTATCAGTATAATCTGTTATGCTATTGTTCTGAGAGTGACATCTGATATTAATGACAACTGATACTTTGAATATATTTGCTGGCTGGTTTTTTTAAGTGTTATTTTCCTTCAGTGTTGTTGAAAATATCTTTATAACCAAGGGTATTTTGAGGTTCAGAGAAGGTTACTTCTGCCTGCATTAAGAACAGTGTGGCCAGCAGGAGCAGGGAGGTCATTCTGCCCCTGTACACTGCACTGGTTAGGCCACACCTCGAGTACTGTGTCCAGTTCTGGGCCCCTCAGTTTAGGAAGGAGGTTGACTTGCTGGAACGAGTCCAGAGAAGGGCAACGAAGTTAGTGAGGGGCTTGGAACACAAGCCCTATGAGGAGAGGCTGAGGGAGCTGGGGCTGCTTAGCCTGGAGAGGAGGAGACTCAGGGGTGACCTTATTGCTCTCTACAACTACCTGAAGGGGGGTTGTAAACAGGCAGAGGTTGGTCTCTTCTCCCAGGCAGCCAGCACCAGAACAAGAGGACACAGTCTCAGGCTGCACCAGGGGAACTTCAGGCTGGAGGTCAGGAGGAAGTTTTACACAGAGAGAGTGATTGCCCATTGGAATGGACTGCCCGGGGAGGTGGTGGAGTCGCCGTCACTGGAGGTGTTCAGGAGGAGACTTGACAGGGTGCTTGGTTACATGGGTTAGTTGATTAGGTGGTGTTGGATGATAGGTTGAACGCAATGATCTTGAAGGTCTCTTCCAACCTGGTCTGGTCTATTCTATTCTATTCTATTCTATTCTATTCTATTCTATTCTATTCTAGTCTAGTCTAGTCTAGTCTATTCTATTCCAAAACTCATTTATCTTCTATCTTAAAGCAGAGGTCGCAAAGGAACACCCATATGGCTTTCAGTTTTGGTTTTGACAATGTGGGGTTTGTACTGTTTTAATTATATTTACTTCATTTATTTTCCAAATAAGCAGACTTGGGAAAAATGGTTGGGTTTTGCATTTGTTGTGTCCATTTTTGTGTTGCAAAATGTATGAAATACACTCTTTAAATCACTGGTAAAGAACTGTAACACCTTTACCTTGTGTTGCAGAGGAGAGAATGCTTAGCTCCACTCCTACACATATACATGCCACCCACAAAATACATAGAAGGAGAGTATTGGTAAACTTACAGTAATAATTCTGGATCTTTTCTTACTCCAATAAAGTGCATTGGAGATGTTTGAATCAAAAGGAATGAATTTAAGCCAAATTAAAATCAGTACTATACTACATAATTTCCTTCCCCCCCCCCCCCCCTCCAGTGTCTTCTCCATCTTTCAGATTCTGATGGAGAATGAACTGACTGTTTTATTTAGGTACCTGCTGGGTTTAGATTATTTTCTTCCTGACACACTAATGTATATTTAAGAATGTTAAATATCTCACATGTATTGGCAAGATTCATGGCTCACCGTATCAACTATTTATCCAAAATGTTGTGTTTATTGCTATTTCTTATTGGCATGTTGTAGACTCACATTTCTGCTAATCTTCATGGTTTTGCTAGTAAATACTGTCATTATGGTGATCACAGTTTTGAAAACTGGGTTTGCATATTAAATGATGTTTGTGCCTGTACTGGAGCTTGGAACACCTCCATTCAAAACTCTTTCCAGTTTGAGAACTGGATGTTTATTTGTACTCTCTTTTTTTATATGACTTAATCAGCTTTTAATCTATAACAGCATTCCACCCCATGGTTACAAATGTTTTGAACAGCCTCAAGTGGAACTGTCCATATAATCAAAATTCTAGATATTTAATATCTCTCTTGCCTTCAGCAGGCTTTCTCAATAGCATTCCTGCTGACAGAAGTTTGGCATAAGATCAGAACTAGATAGTGAATTCTCAGAAGGAAATCTGTATTAAGGACAAAGCTGTACAAAAAGGAGGAAGCTGTACAACAGAGATCACCTTATTGATATGCTTATCTTGTAGTGCTTCTTTACTTCCCTTTGACTCTCCTACTTCATTGGAAAAAGTTCAGAATAGAGACCCTAACCTCTGTAATTCTGAGCAAAACCACAAACTGGTTAAAAAATGTCTATTATGAAACTTACCCACAGCTAGTAGAAAGCAGTAAGTGAATACACAGGCATCTGGATGTGCAAAAGGCTATAGACAACTCTTTTAAAAGCAGACTGTAAGTTAGTATCAGATGGGAAATAAATCTGTACTTGTTTATGCAAATTATCAAGGAGTTTTTTTTAACAAACTCATCAGTTACAGTCAATTAACCCATGTGCTTTTCCTAGAATGGAATAGAATCATAGAATCAACAGGGTTGGAAAAGACCTCAAAGATCATCAAGTCCAACCTGGACAAGGCGATGAGACACTGATTGCAAATTTTTCTTGATGTTTTATATTCTCACAGTACATTTTTAATTGAAAATTATTGGTTACATGATTGAGCTGCTCATCCTTATGGGACATGGAATTGGATCACAGGATCACAGAATTACCAAGGTTGGAAGAGACTTCAAAGATCATCAAGTCCAACCTGTCACCACAGATGGATCAACACAGGAATATTTTTTATTCCTTGGATCATATTTGAAAAAAGTTCCTGCCTAAGAGGATTTTAATTATTTTGGTAACCTTTGTATAATTATATATTAACAATTTGAGACAGGAGATGTTGGAATCCTGCTCTTCAGAAACAAAAAGATCTCCAAATGACAACATAGAAAGAGTACAGTTGAAAAAAAGAGGCATTTGTGCTAGACCTTGAGTATCTCAATATGAACACTGAGTAGATAGTCTTCAGCAGATATTTTATATATATATATATATATATTCATCTATTTTTCATTAGCTTAGCTACATTCTGTGTAAGGGACATCAACAAATAAAAAGCTGTTTGGAATAAAGATGTTTTTGTGATTAATTATTTATTTGACATGAATGACTACTAATCTATACAAATTGCAAAGTGGAAACTGAAATGGAGAATTACCAGATATGGCAATGACAAATGTAAGATCCTTTCACCACTGTGAAAATAAAATTCACTCCCAAAATATTTCAGAAGTTCTAAATGCAGTTGTAACATTTCCAAATTTCTAACTGCTGCATTGTCTTCAGTGCACTGTTTTGCCACAGCATCAAATCAGTATTTCAGGAGCCCTGATTATCTTTTAACCAGGTGGTAAGAAGTAGTTTCTAGCTTATGTCTAAATATTTCTACAGTGAGTATCCAAACCTGAAAATCTCATTTCTGAGTCCTTCAACTTAGTCATTTCAGCTGATTTATTTATGTTTTCCTAAGAATATACTGAAATGGAGCTAGACTTGGAACAGTGGATGATTGGATTTTCAAGTAGTTTTATGGTTTTGGTAGCTAAGTCTGAGAGTTTTGGAAACCTTAAAAATATATATGCAAAGGAGGCTACTAAAAACTTTAGTCAATTGGGAAATATCCCTTTTTCCCAACCACATAGAATGGAATAATGAATAACTGGACACAGCCTTCAGTGATAGATGTTGTCATTGCATCAAAGTTGATGATGAGACAATAACTTAAATTTGTGATCTGAACTGTTGTTCCTCTCAGTTTCCCATAAGTAGTTATACTAAAGATCTTGTCAGAGGACATTGAATTTAAAATAGGAATGATATGTGCCCATGGAAAGGAGTGTAGCATATTGAATGAGCTGTATTTCTTAGGAAAACTTAATTGGAAAGATAAGATGCCAGTAAAGTGACTGGAATAACATAATTTTCTGTTTCCACAGAAATATTATGAAACACTTATAGTGTAACAGCTCACTTGGTAGATCCCTAAAGGATAATTTCTTTTCTCTACCTCTCTATAGTTCCTTCCACTCCACGCACTGCATGCTTCTTTTATTTATTTTCCTTTTATACCATAAAACTTGACTGTTACTAGTTATATTTTGTTAGGAAACGAAATAGCCCATTCAGCAATTGTTCTGCATTCACACCTTTCATTTCAAAAGAGGAAGAAAAGCTACAGAAGAAAGTGCAGCTGAGGACAGGCAATATAATCCCTCTTACTTGTATTGTATTTGACTCTATGGAAACTAACTGGCACTATTAATGAAGTAAACTGCACTTCATCCTAAGTAAAGATGGCAGAATCTGGATACTTTTAAGGGAAAGAGAAATGAAACAGGATAGATTTTACTTATGAGCACAGCTTTTTGAAGGTAGAGGCTAAATTAGATTTTCCTCCAGTTTTGAGAAATATTTAGCCTGGAAAACAGGATAGACACATAATTTCCTATTTCAGGGAGTACCACCCTTAAGGCACGCTGAAAATTCTCCAGTGCTTATCCCCCTGAGTCATAAAGAAAACTGTAATCACATATAAGAAGGCTTAGACATCAAATCTGTAGAAATCATGTGGTCCTTATGGCCTGTATATTCATAGATTCATAGAATACCAGGTTGGAAGGGACCTCAAGGTTCATCTAGTCCAGACGTTCTGGGTAAGCAATTAGTTTAAATGAAACTGTCTAATGTAGCAGAATCTTTTAACCTTTCCTTTGAAGTAAAACTCCTGATATTTTGTTTTTCTACAGTTAGACCCCACCAATACCTACTGTTACATATGTATTTTTTCCCTTTTTCTCAGATATATAATGAGCTGAAGTTAGAAGAAAGATTTAACTGCATTACCCCTGCATTACTGGATGTATGCTAGTATGTAGGACTAGTGGGAGCAGTCTGGAGCAGCATTGCTGATCCAAAGGCTCCTAAGACTCTTCTTTTTTTTAATGTTATCAGATAGTATATCACCTTCCACCAGGATAATATTTAGGGTAATACCTAGGATAAAATGTGTCTGGGTTGCAAACCACACCCGTGTCCCCATCTGCATCAGCACCAGCAAACGGCTGTCAGTCTCTCTGCATGGGAGACACCTGCCAGAAACTGAGTAGTGGTGAATTCTATGGCTCCATCAGCGGTGCTGGTATAAGGCCAGATAAGAAGAGATCAAAAGTTCAGTTAGTCCTCTTCTTAAACAGACTCTTGAAAACATTAGTTCCTGCCATCAGCACAGATATAATCTTTCTCAGGGTCACTTAATCTACCTGGTTCTACCTCTCTGTATTTCTTTACACCACCATGACTATGTGAATATGTAGGCTTTATTAAGTAATAGTGCTTATATTTTGATCTGTGTGTGTATAGGTAAAATCTATGTGCATGCAAGTTTTCCAGTGCTACATATGCACACATTTGCATAAGAAGCCTTATAGTTAGTAGTCATTGGTTTGTTCTGAGATTCTGAAACATGCTAAACAAAATAAACTTCTAGCATACCATGCACTGTTCTCTGTCAGTGTATAATTCTCCCTCTTTGTCTCACCTTTGATCAGAGAATGCTACTAAACTCCCTTTTAAAATGGGAAATTTCTGTGTTTTGAGCAACTGTTATCCATCTTCCTCTGAATTGCAGTTATGTCTTGACATTGTTTAATATGCTAGCAATCTATTTTTTTCTTATCCTTGGCAGGAACAGTTGTTTGTCATTATACAGAGAGGAGTAGCAATTCAATTACTCTGTCATTGATTTGTAGATTTGGTTTAGAGATGCTTCATTCACCTTATCTGTTTACTTGCTCCTAATTAATTCATCTGTTAGAATAATCAGCAAAGGATTTCCCATATCAATATATATAATACTTGTGATTTATATCCAGTATTAGTGCTATCACCCTCATGACAGGTGAACTCTGTCTTCTATGGACATTTAGCTTGATCCATTCATTTTAGCAGCAGCTTTTATCTTGCTCTCAGTTGGACTGCAAGAATGTAGTGCATGATGTAATAGACGACTCCACACACACTACCAGTGTTTCTAGCCCTTTCCCATTTGGCTAACTTCATATCTTGTCCTTGAGCAAAACTTGAAGAACTGCAGCTTGCTTTGCTTAAGCAAATTCTGCAATGTTGATGAAAAATTCAACTCCAAGATGTATTCTAAGAATTCATATTTAGATATGTTCTTTGATAAACAAATGTAAGAGCAACATCACTGTAAAATTCTCAGGAGTGGATAAACACTGTAGGTAAGTTTGCTGAAGAAGGATTCATTTGTTCTCCATGCATAAGTACTTTGAAGCATTATGTACTGTTTTGGTTACTAATAATGTATAGGTTTTGCACTTTATTTTTGTAATTCTTTTACACTAGGAGGCAAGAATGAAAATATTTTGCCTTCTACTTCCACATTATACATAATAGTAGTAGGATTGAAATCCTTACAACTGCAACTTCAGATACAGACATTTCTATTTATGTTGCCCATAATATATCACTATATATAAATTATTAATTGCTCTTATACATGATTATTCTAACAAAAATAATAAAACTTGTAGAGGTAGATCATAAATTGTTATAAATTAATCATTAAGATGCCAAGAGATTAAAACCAGCATCATTGAGTAGATGGAGGAAATATATTGTGTCTGCATGTGTGAGTCAGAGCAAAGCTGTTTGAAACAGGTTGGGTTTTCAGAATGTGGAGTGACTGTGTCCAATTATGGAGAAGAAAACAGCATCCGCGCAATATGTGACTGATAAAGAAGGTAAAATGTTCTCAAGGACTGTTAAAAGTAATGTAAACAGCAATAAACCTTTATTTAGAATAAACCAAACCAGGTTGGAAGAGACCTTCAAGATCATCAGGTCCAACCCACCAACCAATCCAACCCACCCAAACAGCTAACCCATGGCACCAAGCACCCCATCAAGTCTCCTCCTGAACACCTCCAATGATGGCGACTCCACCACCTCCCTGGGCAGCCCATTCCAATTGGCAATCACTCTTTCTGTATAGAACTTCTTCCTAATATAAACATGTTCACAGTATTACTTTTTTTCTTATATTTTATATAGTTGTGTCAGCATTAACAATGAAATTCACACTGCAATAAGAGAGCAGAATAAGTCTGGACAAACAGAATCTCCAAAATCCAACAGTAAATACTGCGTTAAAAGATACTGGGGAGGAAAAAGAGCTTAAATTAGAAGCCAAATTTAATAGCTGATGTATTCTTTTGTCAGCCTCAACAGATCTGCTATCTGTGACAGGCCCTGCATTTCAAATGCCAGTTTTGTTTTATCCATTGCAACTGAAGTCCTCCTTGAGTTAGAGTGGAAAAATTGTATATGCAAATTTTAAAAACTATAAGTAAAACAAGAGCTTCAGTCCCAGACTGACATTTGTGTTCTAAACACTTTTGTGTTTGATTTGTTTTCCACTGACATCCCTTAGTCACTGTGGAGGTAGAGGAAGTGGCACAAGATTGGAGCTTAACTGGGAAACTGTGGCATATTAAGGGCATGGACCCCCAAGGTATTGACAAAGGTGACTTGACAACACCTGTAGATGGCTCAGAAATGATTGGTTTATTGCAAGAACGCACAAGGCTTATACACTCATGGCAGCAGTCGAAAGCAAGCCTGTTTCTAGCAGTACTTTAGCCACATCAAACTTATCCAAACAGTCATTGGTCAAGCATTTCAAACATTTGCACCACACAGGTCAACAACAAATGTCCTTTATCCTGCCCATTCTTTACCCTACCACCTCCCAAGGTTTTGTTTTAATGAGCATGTCTCTTTTGTTATCAGAAAGCTGAGTTTCAGGCTCAAAAGTTAGTCATTTATCTCCTTCAATTCCCACAGGAATTGACCTAACTCATACTTTCATAATGTTCATGCTTATAAAAACAAAGTTAGATTTTTCAAAGTTTAACAATTGTGTGCAGCACAAAAATCTCATTCTGGCAAAGAGTGGCATTTTCTTTTCAATAATATCTTAAAAATCACTACAAGGGAGAAGGGTAGTTAACAGTTGCCAATGGAATTGTAGTTTCTTCTCTTCTGTAGTGGGAAATACTAAGTGAATTGTAACTACTGAACTAAGAGAGTTCCTTAATGTGAATAAGCTACACTGAAACCTAAGTCACACCTTTTCTACAGCTTTCAGACTTATCAGGCAACTAAACTACTCGTGCATCATTTGGATATTTGGATATATTGTGGATCATTCGGAAATCTTTTCTGAGCTCATCATTCAAACTTAAGAGAGAATCACAGAATCACCAAGGTTGGAAGAGACCTCAAAGATCATCAAGTCCAACCTGTCTCCACAGACCTCATGACGAAACCATGGCACCAAGCGCCATGTCCAATCCCCTCTTGAACACCTCCAGGGATGGTGACTCCACCACCTCCCTGGGCAGCACATTCCAATGGCTAACAACTCTCTCTGTAAAGAACTTTCTCCTCACCTTGAGCCTAAACTTCCCTTGGCACATCTTGAGACTGTATCCTCTTATTCTGGTGCTGGTTGCCTGGGAGAAGAGACCAACTCCCTCCTGGCTACAACCTCCTTTCAGGAAGTTGTCGATGGCAATAAGGTCTCCCCTGAGCCTCCTCTTCTCCAGGCTAAACAACCCCAGCTCCCTCAGCTGTTCCTCATAGGGCTTGTGCTCAAGACATTGTGCTCAACTTGTGCATTTAGTGTATTTAAACCTTATACATTGTATTAACTTATGGGCATCCATAATGCCATGGTAACGACCTTCTCTTGGGTTTTGTTGGAATAAATGTTTGGAAACATAGGTCTGTGAGAGTTTGCAGGAAGGTGTTTATTTGCAAAGCAAAAGTGTTGTTTTTGTCTTTTGAAGAGATGCGTTGCAAAAAGCCATATAGGTGTTGTTCTTGAACACCAGACACTTTTGAATTCCACAGCAATATACTTGTTCAGGCATGGAAATGTCAGTCAAATCTGTACTAGCAACCCCAGAAGTGTGTATTATGTTGATTCACGTTAAATGTGGGGGGAAATGGCTTTGTATTATATTTACTGCTATATTGCTCTTTTGTCAACTTCATCAACATTAAATCTGGTCTGAAATTGCAAACAAAGTCATACAAAACCCTTTTCCCTCCTAAAATCTTAAGTTGTGGGAAAAAAAAAAAACCAACCAACAGCATAACCAAATCAAAGCAAAACTAAACCAAACAACAACAAAACCCAAAAAACCCCACAAAACAACCAAACAAAAATCAGCCTACCAAAATGTTCAAGACACAGGGTGGGAAAAAGACTATAACATCCAGGCATTCATTCAGAGTAGATGTTTTGACCAAACATGGGATCCCTTAGGGCAGAAGGATAGGTCACAAAGTCTTCCTCAGGCATGTAATTTGCTCTGCAAGGCAAGATTTATGATTTTGTTGCCTACTCCTCTAACAAGATATTCCTGTCAACATAACAAGTCTGTGGATGAAGCAAGATCACAGCTCAAATATTCTGTTCTTGTGCCAGATGAAAGCTGGCTCCTAGAAATATGACTTCTCTGCAAGAGGTATGAACATAGATGCTGCTTCAGTCAAGTCACTGTCGGAAGAAAACCCACGGTCACAGTGGCCATGGCAGTATCCTTTTGTTTTGTATAAAGATATATACAAGTGTTTAATAATATTAAGCTCATAATGTAAAACTCCTTATAGCAGCAAGAACTCCTCCTGATTCAGTTTCAAGGAGGATACTGCTGAGACAGAGGAAGCACCGTGGGCACCTCTGCTCTCCTGTAAGCTCAGACAGCTCTCACTGTCGCTATTTAAGTAATTTCTGGCCCCTAGACTCCTTTGCTGAAAATTTATTCCTCCCTCACTGTAAAAGCTGCAATCAAAACCACAAACCAGATCATTTATAATACAGAGGGTGATGGGTTTGTGCAGAAATATCCAGTTGTGAACTGCAATATTCAAACAGAAGCTTGATCTCTCCTGTTCATTCTTGCACAGGGGATGTTGCCACAGGTCAGAGGGATGGTAAAATATAGTTATAGGAGACTGGACCCACAGATAGAATAGAATAGAATAGAATAGAATAGAATAGAATAGAATAGAATAGAATAGAATAGAATAGAATAGAATAGAATAGAATAGAATAGATCAGACCAGGTTGGAAGAGACCTTCAAGATCATCATGTCCAACCCATCAACCAATCCAACCCCCCTAAACAACTAAACCATGGCACCAAGCACCCCATCAAGTCTCCTCCTGAAAACCTCCAATGACAGTGACTCCACCACCTCCCCAGGCAGCCCATTCCAATGGGCAATCACTCTGTATAGAAATTCTTCCTAACATCCAACCTAAACCTCCCAGATGATTTGAACAGTCTGGGTTAAAGCTGGCATCCAGGTGAGGCACAGTTTGAACTGGGAGAAAGCTTGTTCTGCCTGTCTGGAAACACAAGGGCAGAACTTCTACCAAGATGGTCAGGACTGTAGTGGCAGAGCTTTTCATTTTCCTGTCTGGATTCTTACAGATCTGCCTTGTCTTGAGAAAGCAGCCTTACATTATAATGGCATTTTTGAGACTTTCTCATATGCAAAAAAAACCCAAACCCAAACCATCAAAAAACCCAAATCAAAACAAAAACCCCAAAACAAAACCTTCCTTACCTTTCCTTACATTTTTACGTAAAAGTAAAAGCCAACAAATTCCAGGTTTTTATATGTATACATATATGCTTATGTGCACGTATTACTCATCTTCTGAAGCCTTTTTGTTATGCATGTCACCCATACTGTGTGACTAGTAATCAGCAATGAAACTGTACTCTGTTCAGAACACATTTATTTTTTCTGTCTTTACACATGAAGTGTTTGTGTTCTCCTGAAAATATGAGACTTTGCTCACCTTTATTTGTGGGGGAAAGGTGAGAAGAGGCTTGGTTCTCAAGGCCAAATTTTCACACAAACAGGGTGTTTCATCATAGCTTTGGCAGTCATAAAGCTGATCTTCATATTCAGAATTTCTTGTTTTGTGCTATGCTTATATGCTTTTCGATTTCTGGTAAACAGAATGTGTTAAGCTCAAGTGACTCAATCGTGTTCAGGCACGTATTTTAAACTCACATGCCTGCTTTGTTTCTCCTCTCCCTTACACTCCCCTTGTTTCTCCTCTCCCTTGCACTCCCCTCCATTCCCATATCCTTTACATTGGATAATTCAAGTCAAATTATAATTTTTGGTCATGAGTTTCAGATAAGGTTACTAAAAAGATTCAAAGGAAGAAAATACTCCAATTGACTTTAATGTTCCCTTTACCTTCTGTATTATGTTTCATAACATTAATTAAAACCTTATTTCAAAGGCAGTGTTCAATTTATGTTCTCCAACAATTCATATTGTTTTAATGCACTTCAAAGCCTTCTTTATAAGCCATATAATGCTGATGAAGTGCCTGAAATGATGAATGACAGCATTAATTTCACTATGGATTCTAACAAAATAAACTCATTTTCCCAATAAAAGTGGATCAAGAAAGAAAAAAATCATACTCATCCCTGAGTATTTCATATATTCTATCCACATGTATTTATTATTTTACCACCAGTATGACCTCTCTCAATACATAGTTGTCACTCTACACTTAGGATAGAAATTATCTGTCTACTATTGACTTCGTATCAATCCATCATCAGCTTTTGACAACTTGGCAGAATTATTTTTGCATAGATGATTCAACAAAAGACTGAAGGTTAGGTGCAAAGAAAAACGTAGCAGTGTTTGGCACTACACAAATTAACCTCTAACTGCATAACGCTGGCTCTGAATTCAGAGAAGAATGTTGGCTTTCTGGGCCTGTTACCTCTACAAAAGGTCATTAGATGTGTCAGAAGGGATTTAAATTACTCAGAAATAGAAAGACAGGTAGACTTTACTCCCCGAAAGTTCTGAGACCATCAGACACAGCCCACCTCTCTCCAGAAATTAGGTACTGTCACAGGGAGTAGAATAGAATAGAATGGAATAAACCAGGTTGGAAGAGACCTTTGAGATCATCAAGTCCAACCTATCATCTGATACAATCTAATCAACTAAACCATGGCACCAAGCACCCCATCAAGTCTCCTCCTGAACACCTCCAGTGATGGCGACTCCACCACCTACCTGGGCAGCACATTCCAATGGGCAATCACTCTCTCTATGAAGAATTTCTTCCTAACATCCAGTCTAAACCTCCCCTGGTGCAGCTTGAGACTGTGTCCTCTTGTTCTGGTGCTGGTTGCCTGGGAGAAGAGACCAGCCCCCACCTGGCTACAAACCTCATTCATGTAGTTGTAGACAGCAATAAGGTCTCCTCTGAGCCTCCTCTTCTCCAGGCTAAGCAACCCCAGCTCCCCCAGCCTCTCCTCATAGGGCTTGTGTGTGTTCCTGCTGCCTATTAGAGGAATTCTTATGAATAGCAAAATTTATAATGGCAATACTTGAGCACTTGTCAATGGCATGTCCAGAGAAGGGCCATGAGGATGATTAGAGCACTGGAGCATCTTTCCTATGAGGACAGACTGAGGGAGTTAGGGCTATTCAATCTGGAGAAGAAAAGGCTCCAAGGAGATCTTATTGTGACCTTCCAGTAGCTTAAGGGTGCCTACAAGAAAGCTGGTGAAGGACTTTTTAGGGTCTCAGGTAATGATAGAACTATGGGGAATGGAACAAAACTAGAAATGGGTAGATTCAGATTGGATGTTAGAAAGAAGTTCTTCACCATGAGGGGGGTGAAACACTGGAACAGGTTGCCCAGGCAGGTGGTGGAAGCCTCATCCCTTGAGGTTTTTAAGGCCAGGCTGGATGTGGCTCTGAGCAATCTGATCTAGTGTGAGGTGTCCCTGCCCATAGTAGGGGGCTTTGAACTAGATGATCCTTGAGGTCCCTTCTAACCCTGATGATTCTATGATGCTATGATAGAAGAAACGCTTGGGTGGTTTGAAGAGGCATGGTGTACTTCAAAAGAGAACACCAAGGGCTCCAGAACTGTGCGTGTTCTTGTGAGCTAGTTGCACAGAGTAAATAGAAAAACTTAAAAACAAAGCTTCTGTATTGCACAGGATAGCTTCAGCAGATGTCTTGGCCACTCTCCTCTTCCCAGTTCAGTGACATCAAGGAAATAGCATTGCGCTTGAAGTCTGTGTTCTTTGAAGAGTTTGTGGTGTGGAATACAATTGTGCACTCAAGTGATAATTAACAACAGCAAGTGATGGAAACATTTTACATAACCTAACAAATAATGGTATTGCAAAAGATATCTAACGAGAGAGACGGAAACTGTGTAGACAAACCAAAACCTTTTATATAAGCTCAATGATTGGTCAGACTAAAAGTCTGTCTAGTTCACTGTCATACCTTCACTCTTAACTAATACTAATTTTTAAAGAAACTACATATATAAATACCAGGGATGTTGTATTCAATATATATACCTATTTTCTCAGCTTCAAATGGCTAATAGCATAAGACCTTTATGAATGAGAAGTTGTATTTGGATCAAAACACTCTGTTTTCATGTGAAAATGTTAACATTATAGAGGTATGTAGTAATTGTAAAAAGAAAACAGTCACCTTACCTTTACCTGGTTTGAAACATAAGAAAATGAAATCTAATGCACGTGGCTCTCTAGGATACCACTGAAGTTACTGCTGTACTTATCACTCACTTAAGAGGTGTTTAAGTCTTCAGTGGAGGTACTCTTAGTTACACCAGGTGGCCCCATCTAATGTGGTAAATTTAACCTGAGGAATAAAATGTAGAAATACCAGCACACCCAGTGTAAAAATAGAAAGCATCACAAAAGATGAAAAGTGCAGCATGTGCATAAAGGCTGGTGGCTATTGGAACAGTAAGGATAACAGGGAAGCTTGGTAGAGGTTTCCGGCAGGAGACAAAGAGGAAGTCTGCTCACTTAGGGATGCAATTTTGTACCAGGGATGCCCTGTGGCAGACATGGCCACTTCCAGCCATTTCCAACAGACCCACTGCAGTGCACACTTGAGCCCTGCAGCCAGTGGCAGAGCCTTAAGGAAGGGCCAGGTATAAAGAAGGGCAACACACCGCCCAGTGTAAGGGTAAAAGTATGAGAAACAGCCTTGTGAGACCCAAGAGAAAAGGGGTAGGAGAAGGTGCTTTGGGGGCCAGAGCAGAGATTCACCTGCAGCTTATGGAAGACTGTGGTGGAACAGGTGTATAATCTCTGAAGGAACTGACAATATAGAAGACCTATGCTGAAACGGGTTTACCCTGAAGGACTGCAGCCACACTGAAGCAAGGGAAGAGTGTGCTGCTTAGAGTGTGGGATGAGACAGGGGGGTTGGGAATGAAGGAGTGAAATTGAGCCTGAGAGAAAGGGGTAGGGTAGGCAGAAGGTAGAATTCTATTTGTCTTGGTCTCCCACTATCCGAACCAGTTTTAATTGTCTATAAATTAAGTTAATTTTCCCCAAGTCAAATCTGTTTTGCCTGTGATGGTAATTGAAAAGTGATCTTCCTGTCCTTATCCTGACCCGAGAGCTCTTTCATCTTATTTGCTCACCCTGTCCTGGAGGAGGAAGGGCAGAGTGAGAGAGTGGCTGCATGAGTATCTGGCAGCAAGCCACGGTCAGCTCACCACAAACTTCACCAGCTTGTTATGTCACAGTGGTCAGATGAAGGCACACTGAAAAGACTGATCCCTTTTGAATTCAGAGCCCCTCTTTTGGTGATATAGAAATGCCAATCTCTATGATAAGGCTTTCTTCTTCACCTTATTTTTTAAAGTTTTAGGTTTTTTTCAGATATGCTATAGCATGTTAGTACTTGGTGAGATAAATGAGAGAGGGCAGACAGATTGGAGGCTTTTATTTGTTTGTTTTGTTTGCTTCTTCCAGGGCTGTTTGATCAGGGAATGAATTTTCAGTTCTGTCAGCTGAGATGCAGAGTCTGTCATGGCCTCTGAACTTGACTGCTGTTGGTAGTGATGACACTGTAAACCACATAGGAAAGAAAAATGTTCCAAAATCCCAACAAACTTCTCATGCAAAGCTTTTTGCTGCTTCTCATTTTCATCATCCATGTGCTTCAAGGAAGTAACTGCATTAAGGTAAGAATTTTTGAGAGGACTTACTGCAGGCTCTGAAAAGTGTTATCCAGATTGTAATATTATACTCTTTCATAGCTCTGACTTCAAAGTTTAGAAACTACCCCTCACCAAAAGTCAGTAGGTTATGACTTAAAAATACCTGTCTTGCATGATTTTGATGAAATGCAAGCTACCACACAACCAAAATATATTAGAATGTGAACTGTGCTTCTGACTTTTTTTTTCTCATTCTTCCACATAAATCTTAATATATTTAAAAGAACTTAGTGCTTCTGAAAGAAAAAAATGCTTAGCTTTTCCCTAGCTCCCTTAAGAAGCATTAGCTTGGGAGCAGCTCACCTGAGAAAGCAAGACATCTCTGTGCCAAAAGTTTCTGTGCCAAAAATCTGTGTGCCAAGTTGAGTGACTTCTCTCTTGCAACGTTTCCCTTCAAAATGCCAGCTGCAGACTGTCACAGGGCTTGTGCAATTCTGTTATCAAGGGAGCTTCTGTGATGCTCTTGCTGTAAGCAGTGCCCTCGCTCAGGTTATCTTAGGCATTTTTATGAACCTGGGCTTTTACAGAGACCACTGAAGCACAGTCGTCCTCTTGACAAATCTATAGATTAATCTAACTGAACCATGCACAGAATTGTGAGCCTATTCTGTCACATTTGCTGCTGCTTTGAAAGAGACCTCAAGTTTAGAGATGTTAGGGAGAACATCAGTGTTCATAAAGCCTCAGAAAAAGACCAAATTATGTCTTGCCCTCTAGGTATGTTCTGCATTCTTATGTGGTGGGCTTGATGTTAACCAGCTTAATAGAGTATCTTAGCTAAGGTACATCTTGTTTTTAGAGAAAAATGTGAGTGGAGAGGGCAAGTTTTATTGCAAGACATCCAGAGATGTCAACAGGCAATAGATAGGGAAAATAGAACCATTGGATCTTGGGATAGTTTGGGTTGGAAGAGACCTCCAAAGGTCATCTAGTCCAACTGTCCTGCAGTCAGCAGGGACATCCTCTGCTAGATCAGGCTGCTCAGAGCCTTGTTGAACCTGACCTTGAATATCCCTAGGGATGGGGCCCCAATCACCTCCCTGGGTAACCTGTTCTGGTGTTCCAGCACACTTATAGCAAAAAACTGGTTCCCAACATCCAATCTAAATCTACTTTTCTCTAGATTAAAACCATTTCCTCTCATCTATCATTCTAGGCCTTTGTAAATAGTCCCTCTCCATCCTTCTTGTAGGACCCCTTCAGGTACTGGAAGGCCACCCTTGAGCCTTCTCTTCTCCATGCTGAACAACCCCAGTTTCCTCAGCCTGTCTTCACAGGAGAGATGTTCCAGCCCTCAGTCATCTTCGTGGTCCTCCTCTGGACCACTGCATCAGGTCTGTGTGCTTCCTGTGTTGAGAGCTCCAGAACTGATGCAGTACTCCAGGTGAGGTCTCATCAGAGCAAAGTGGCAGAATCACCTTTCTTGATCTGCTAGTCACACTTCTTCTGATGCAGCCCAGGAAGCAATTTGCCTTCTGTGCTGCGAGTGCACATTGCTGCTCATGTCCAGCTGCTCATTTACCAGAACGCCCAAGTCCTTTCTTCAGGGCTGCTTTTTACCACCTCATCCTCCAGCCTGTATTGATAATGAGGATTGTTCCAACCCAGGCCCAGGACCCTGCACTTAGTCTTGTTGAACCACATGAGGTTCACCTGGGTCCACCTCTCTAGCTTGTCCAGATCCTTCTTCATGACTTCCTGTCCTTCTAGCATATGGACAGTGCCACTCAGCTTATGTATAATAACATGCAAATGTTATCACAGAACAAGGTTAAAGTATAAAATAATAACAAAACCTCTTGTAAGTGACTGCAAACAGTTCAGTTACATATTCTAACAATTATTGTAAAAAAAAAAAAAAAAAGGGGGAAAAAAAGATAATTTTGTAACTGATGGCTTCAGAGGTGATTAGAAGCGTTAAATACTTCAAAAACCTGATGCCTGGATGAAAATAGTGGTACCTGTCCTGACCTCAATAGTAGGATTGAAAAATGCTATCAGAATGGCCATTTTCTTAATGTCTCCAGATCATCTTTGCAGACCCACAATATCTTAATATGCTTTGGTTAAGATAAGATTTAAATGAGAAGCATTTGGAGAAATTTCTTCTAAGCACTGACATGTTTTGTGAGTTGCACTTTGCTAAAATGCTTTGTATGAAGATCAAAATAGAGAGCTTCTCTGTGTGTCCATGTAATGGTTTTGTGTGAATGTTTGTGGCTTTTTTCTTATATAATACGATTTCTGTTTTTAAATGGAATTTACAGAAGTCCCTTCAGAATTAACAGGTTGTGTTTTTGTTAATTGTGACCGGTTGATGTTGTCCCCTTAAGAAAGGGAATATGGTGGACGGAAGTTGGTAAACGGAAAGAATAATCTAAACTAATTTCATTGGTAAAGTGGGAGGAAGCACCTTCTGAACTGGGAGTGCAGGAAGGTATACTGGGCACTCCGGCACTTCTATCTTTAGTCTTGCTTCCACCTCTTCTTCAGGCAGCAGCTTTCTGTGCTGGGCTTTCTGCCAAGGCTCCAGCCTTCAAACTGACAAACCTGATAAGGCCTGTATTAACTGCTTCCAATTAACACAAAACTGCTTTTAACTTCTTTCTTTCTCTTTCTCTCTTTTCTGACCTACTCTGGGGAAAGGGGGGGAGAGAGGGGAGAGCGGAGGTGGGGAACCCCTCGGCAAGGGGGGTTACTCTCATTTCTGTGTTACTTTATTGTATATCTTTGTATATATTGTAGATATTGTAAATTTGTAAATATTCCCCTGCATACCCTACATTGCTTTGTAAATATAAAGCTCCACTGCTTTGCTAATTCAGCTTGTGAGTTTTTTTTTCCTTTCCCTTCAATTTTTTTTCCCTTTTACTTTACAGGGGGGAGGGAAGAGGCTTCTTGGCCTTACCCTTCCAACCCTCGACAGTTAATGTTTCTCGAAAGAAAGACAAGTCAGGCTGTTGCGATGGCTTTACATTCCCACTCTGTTTATAAACAGTGTTGAGAAGAATCCATCGTCTGTCCCAAACCTCAAAATGATGACATCTGGACTACATCCTCACAAAAGTGTAGCATTGACACTTCAAAGAAACAGCAAAAAAAAAAAAACAAGAAGCACTACTTACAACCATCCCATAAGCATACTCATCTGTGTCAAAATAAAAGACTAAAAGACATTTGAAAGTGTTTGGGGTTTTTTGTTTTGGTTGGTTTTTGTGGGGTTTTGGGGGGTTTTCTGTTTGTTTCCATTTTTTTTTTTTTTTGTGGGTTTGTTTGGATTTTGTTGTGTTTTTTTTTTTTTTGTTTTGTTTTGTTTTGCTTTGCTTTCTTTTGTTTCTTTCCCCTCTTCCTTTTTCCTGGTTTTAACTTATTGGAGTTTTCAGTTAAGGCAGCCGGGAGGCATTAAATTACAGATGGTGCTCACTCATAGTCAAATTGAAAACTTCCTCCTCAAAAGGTAATTGTTTCCAGCTGATACATGGACCATGACGTGGACAGATAAGTCAATATTTTCTATTATGAAAATAGCTCTTATATTCCTGAGAAAGGAAACTACCTCAAAAGATCAGTCTTTCCTCAGAAAAGAGATTGCCTGCTTAGCCTGGAGAGGATGAGGCTCAGGGGTGACCTTATGGCTCTCTACAACTACCTGAAGGGAGGTTGTAGACAGGCGGAGGTTGGTCTCTTCTCCCAGGCAGCCAGTACCAGAACAAGAGGACACAGTCTCAGGCTGCACCAGGGGAGGTTTAGGTTGGATGTTAGGAAGAAGTTCTACACAGAGAGAGTGATTGCCCATTGGAATGGGCTGCCCGGGGAGGTGGTGGAGTCACCGTCATTGGAGGTGTTCAGGAGGAGACTTGATGGGGTGCTTGGTGCCATGGTTTAGTTGTTTATGTGGGTTGGATTGGTTGGTGGGTTGGACATGATGATCTTGAAGGTCTCTTCCAACCTGGTTTATTATTCTATTATTCTATTCTATGTAATCTAACTTTAATAATTGAATCCATCAAATCTGTTTTGACAGAAACAAGTAAAAGTAGTAAGTGTACCTTGTTGTTTATAGTCTGTGAATGCAAAAATAGAAATGGAAACAAATCCAGCAGATTATATATTTGAGTACATGAATGTTACCCCTTGATATTTTAAAACTATACAAACGGGTCTTGAAGATCTAGAACCCTTAGCTTCTTCGAAACTGAGTATTTTGAACAGCAGTAACTGCAATAATATGTAAAGAGAATATAGCACTTTAGAATGCCCTTGGTTATGTATCTACCACATAGTGAAAAAAATAATCCTTATTAATAATATCTATTTAAATAACCACCACTGCATTCAGAATTTTAAGAAAGTTAGGTTTGTTCTATGGCTCTCAATAAAACTCTTGAGTGTGTGCACAAAATAGGAATTTTCTGATTATTTAGGAGCTCCAGATTTGCAGTAGGAAGCTCTGCTTTTTGTCTTTACTGTTTACACAAATGTGAGCACAGGCCTTAAAGGGAAATGAACTGTGCATTTTCTCACCAAATTTCATAAATACATGCTGATAGTAAAGGCATGCTGAGCTTCAGAAGTCTTGCATCTTATTTCAGCTCTGAAGAAAATGTGCTCGTGTGTTACAAATTTGTCTGCCTCTGAAAAACCCTTCCTTCAGTTTCCTGTTCTCATTGGCTTTTCCCAGCCACTTCTTTCTGTCCTCTGTGCTAGTCTGCTAGTTTCTTGCCCGTTTCCCCTGTTGCAAACAGCAACAACAACAAAGGATTAACAATTTATGTCTTTAAAATCATGCATTTGAGCTATTTCAGTCCTCTCTTCTGACAATTAGAAAAGATACCATGAACGCATACTTGCAAGTAATATGAGTAGCGTCGCACAAAAGCTCTCAGAATAGTTTTTGCTTGTGTGCTTGTGAGATATGAACATCAAGGCCTGATACATAATTTGAATCATCCAAGTGAGCTGGGGTCAATTGGTAACCATATTTGCACTATTCAGGAACAAATATACTCCAGCTTATTCTTGCTCAAATGAAAACAAAGCTATTTCCTACTGTCTGTATGCACCTTTATTTATTTTAGCTGAATCAGATAAGAGTTTAAGACATGAAATTAGCAACAGCTCCCTAACACTCTTGTTCCACATGAATGTCTTGCTTCTCTCAGGGAAGTCTTGTTGGCCTGATGTTCATACAGCCCCCTTGAAGACCATTTTTGTTTGTTTTTAAGGGGAGCAAGGAGGAATAAGTTATTTTTCTGCACATAGACTGGCCCCGTATATGGATTTGTGTTTTCACTCTTATAACATGCTCAAGGTAAGACATGAGATCTGTCTTTCCAGTGGGAGAAGGGAAAAAACATTGTCATTAAAAAAGAAAATAAAAAGAAAGCAAGAAAGCAAGAAAGAAAGCAAGAAAGCAAGAAAGCAAGCAAGCAAGAAAGCAAGCAAGCAAGCAAGCAAACAAGCAAGAAAGCAAGCAAACAAAGAAAGCAAGAAAGCAAGAAAGCAAGAAAGAAAGCAAGAAAGCAAGCAAGCAAGCAAGCAAGAAAGAAAGAAAGAAAGAAAGAAAGAAAAAGAAAGAAAGAAAGAAAGAAAGAAAGAAAGAAAGAAAGAAAGAAAGAAAGAAAGAAAGAAAGAAAGAAAGAAAGAAAGAAAGAAAGAAAGAAAGAAAGAAAGAAAGAAAGAAAGAAAGAAAGAAAGAAAGAAAGAAAGAAAGAAAGAAAGAAAGAAAGAAAGAAAGAAAGAAAAGAAAGAAAGAAAAAGAAAGAAAAGAAAGAAAGAAAGAAAAGGGCACCACTAGGTCTTGATGCTCCCTAGCATTTTCCTACTAACCTTCCTGGAAGGTCACTGCTCACAGAACCTGCACCCAAAATAAGGGAGAAGAACATTCTCTGCTGCTGATGCATTCCTTAAGAAAATACAAGTCCACAGAACATCCTTAGTTCCCAAGGTATTACATGATCTTTCAGATCATGTAAATGCTTGCTTGATTTAACAGAACTCTGTTGTACAATGCTTTTTACTTTGCAAGACTCTTTCTCGCCAGCTGTTCCAGTTGGCCTAGAAAAACCCATTTTCATCTGCAAATCCTGCTCCTCGGAAATAATGATGCATGCATGTTGTTTGCCTGGGGTTTTGGTTGGTTGGTTGTTGTATTGTTTTTGCTTGTTTGTTTGTTTGTTTGTTTGCTTTCCTTTACTTTCAGGGCAGAATCACACAAGTAAAAAGTGGTTTCTGCTTTAACTGAACTGTAAAGGATGTAAAACCCATTACAAATATGCCTACTTGATGAAAAAAAAAAAACAGACCAGCTGAAAATTAAGGTAGAAGAGGTTGTCTGGGGGAAAAAAAAAGAAAAAGAAAGAAAAGGAAAGAGAAAAAGCTAGGAAAGTGTCTAAGTATTTTGATGACTGATGAAATTAGGTGCATGTTTACATTAAAAAAGGGCAATAACTTCCTCTTTCCTCTTGCTGGAATGTCCCTGTTCTTGGAGGGATTGAAAGTGCTAAGGGAAGGTTTTTAAACAAAGCCACGTTAGGTGAGTAATACCATTCACAAGCACAATTTCTTCACTGAGCAGGTAGCCTGACCCATATTAATTGTGCTGCAGATGAACTCTTCTGAATTTTGTTTAGAATAGAATAGAATAGAATAGAATAGAATAGAATAGAATAGAATAGAATAGAATAGAATAGAATAGAATAGACCAGGTTGGAAGAGACCTTCAAGATCATCACATCCAAGTCATCGACCAATCCAACCCACCTGAACAACTAACCCATGGCACCAAGCACCCCATCAAGTCTCCTCCTGAAGACCTCCAATGATGGTGACTCCACCATCTCCCCAGGCAGTCCATTCCAATGGGCAATCACTCTCTTTGTATAGAACTTCTTCCTAATGTCCAACCTAAACCTCCCCTGGCACAGCCCTTTTCAATCTTATGAGGATTATCAATGAAAACCATAAGGGTTAAGAAATTACACGTAGGTGTCATACATCTTCCTTAAATAATTAAAAATATTATCTCCTGATTAATGTTTCTTACTGCTGAAATCACATCAAATTTCAAGAGAACAATGAAAGTGTAGAATGCTTAAATAAGTGTTTTGACTGGGATAGTGATTTTCAGTTATCCTGGGTTTACAGTCTGCTATAAACATGGATGCATCAGACAGTGTTTAATGAACTCTCTGTCTGTTGGCACTTCTAAAGGTTACGTGTTAAAAGAGCAATCACTGAAATTTTGCTTTCTCTGCTCTGTTAAAGCCAGAATAAGTGGAACTCAGATTATTGTTTAATATTTGTGGAAATTAGTGGTTTCAAATGAGTAAGGCTAGTAACTAGGTAACATAATCATGCAGCATATGGAAAATTTGCCAATGATTTGCAAAATATTTGTAAAGAGTTTGAAAATCAGTTTCAAAGGGCTTTAAAAGCTGTAACAATGAAGATACCTTGGTACTTGGCACCTGTGGAAGGTATGTCTTTCTCATCATATTTTTTTGTACCACATTTGCCTTGTAAAAAAAAATTCTCTGACAACAGCAAAAAAGTTACACCTTCCTTCTGCAATTTCTTTTTGAACTTCCAAAGTGCATCCAAAACATTTAATTATTCAGCAAGAGTAGTAAAATAAAATCAAAAAAGCTTTTAAAAAGCATAGCAATGTCTAGTCATTAGCTCTTATGCTGAAAAAGAGTCCTAAGAAAATTGCTCATTAAAATGGAAATAGAAATCACCTTGGTAGCTTCAAAAAGCAGCTCACTTCAAGGCATTGAGGATGGTGAAGGGGAAGAAGAGAAGGTGGCTACATCGATGAAACAAATTATGGAGTGTCTATAAAGCAGGATGTTTTACATCAGGAATCAAATGAAGGATACCCCATCCCTGGAGTTATTCAAGGTCAGGCTTGACATGGGCCTGAGCAACTTGATCTAGGGGAGGATGTCCCATCTCACTGCAGGCAGGTTGGACTAGATGACCTTTGGAGTTCCCTTCCAACCTGACCCGTTCTTTGATTGTATGATTCTATGTACTTGAAAGGAAATTGTGCAGCTTGGATATTTGACCACAATTCTTTGACACAAAGCTTAATTAAAAAATTAAGTGAAAGTCAATCCTCCATAAAAGCATAATTGGATACTGCTGCTTCATACAATGCTTCCTTTATAGGCTGCATCCTGCTCTCTGGTTTGTGCTAAGCTCCAGTACAGGTATGATCTGGAGTCTTGAATATTTTCAATATTAGGAGGTATTTTTTAAAGAAGATTTCAGGTCTCCCAAGCAGCACAAAGGCTTAGCTTGTTCTAGAACTAGGTTTTAAAAATTTCTTCTCAAGCACAAAGATGAAACAGTAAGACTTTGCTACCCAAATTACAAATGAAACATCCTTTGACTACATTTTTTTAACTATAGAATTATTTTTTTTTAACATGTGTAAGCCTGCTAGTTATGTGCCAAACAGCACTCAACTCCTACAATACTGAGGCAGAAACTCACTGGCTGAAGGGGTGTGCATGTGAGAGGAAATTACTAGTCATGATAAAAGTGAAAGAATGAAGCCAGACAGAAAGTAAGGAAAACATGAAATTGATGGATTTCCCTTGCTGTTTCAATGAAGTCTGTTTACTATGGAAGAAGAAAGGGTTTCAGATTAGGAAATATCTTTAAGTAATATAATAAATAATAATATATGATAAAAATACTTCAATTACATGCACCAACTTTTCCCAGAATATTATTATTATATGTATATGAAGAAAAAACTGTGGATTTCCCTTTGATTTAACTCTTTGCTGCTACTAAGGAACAGCTGCCTCAAGTGAAAAAATGTATTAAAAAAATGAAATGGCAGGAAGAAATAGATTACTTAGAGAAGATTTACTGTGCATTAGTAGCTTTAGTGTCTGCCAGACACAAACACAGTGTGCCTCTCCTAGTCTATCCCTGCAGAGATCTGGTAGAGGCCTCTCATCATTTGAAGTCACCAGCTCTCCATGTTCATGCAATAGGAAGCATCTTTGCTTATGTAGTGGCAGCTGTGTTTGCTATGCATCTAATGAACATTTTCCTTTCTATTTGTTTTGTAAAAGCAGTTGAGTCAGTTCTAAGTATAAAGTGCTTGATAATTTTCTCATCTAATATTAGACTTTACTTAATGAATCATGAGTGTCTTGTGTTTCCATCTTTTTTTCACCTTTACCACGTAGCGACATTTATAATGATAGTGCTGAGCCAGGGCTATTGGATTAGGAAATAAGAATGTTGTAAAAGGAAGCTTAAAATAGCTACATCTTGACTGAACACACCATTAAGTGTTTAATCTGACACACACTAAAAACTTAAGAGAACTTTTCCTTCTGCAAATGCGCTGAGGGCCCTAAGACTGAGAAAAAACACATTCATTTATCTCCAAACCACCAGGATACACAGAAGTAAAAATAGAAGAGTTACAGTGGGGCATATTATTACTTGTTTCAGCATATTATGTGGCAGTGCATTTTGTCAGTTTTTGCTTCAGTGCTTAATAGAGTAACCCTCTGTAGACTGGACTAAGCAGGTGATTTGATTTGACCCAGCAAGTCTCCTGAATACAGTTGAATTAAAGACCACTTCTAGAGTGTCTGTTAAATTAGTTGCCAAGTAATACAAGTGAAAGAAGAGCTAATTAAATTGCTAACATTTGTTAAGGTATCTTGCTGATGCTTCACGAAATAGTTCCATCTTTTAAGCAGTTGTGGGACTCCCTATTGCAAACTGAATAAAATATGAGGATGATATATCTTTACATTACTGGTGTGTGTATAAAACACACTTATTTGATTTTGAAATTTGTTTTATGAACTATGGTTACTTCCTTTCAAATTGTTGAGTAAAAATTGGACAGGAAATTGTCATCCAAGACACTTATTATGGTATAATATGTCCCTTTTTTTTGTGTGCTCCAAAAAGAAGGAACTCAGGGAATAACACTTTTTCTATTGGGTATAACTTGTCTGTTACACAAACCTCAAGCCTAAATGGTAACTTGATTTGGTAATATTTTATACACATACTTTTTCCTTCTTTGCTAAAAAACTTACAGAGGAATCACCTTACTCAAGTGAATGACTAGTTTCTATTTTATAACCCAATTTTTATAAGCTATGTAAAATGCATCTGAATATTTGAATTGCATTGCTACTGCAGTCACAGCAGTCAGTCAAGTTTCAGGTTGCTGTCCTTCTGGCACATTCAGTGCCTCAAAAGTTATTTGTGTAAAAGCTGTACCTCAAAAGGAGCATTTGAGGGCTGCAAAACTGTTAGTTGAGGTGCAGAGCTAACAGTCATATCAAAATGATTGAGTCCACAACACTGAAGCCACTAAAACCCTGTGTGAATCTTGCAGGCTGTTTGCTTTATCTGGCAGTCTACTTGTTTTCTTGATGACCATATTTTGGCACTAAGTACTGCAAAGATATTGTCATGGGTTGAGTTGAATCTGCTGATGCATATTTAATACCATGCTGCTGTATTTAAGAAGAAAAGTGGTTTTATTTTTAACTAAATAAACCCCTGTGTGTTGACAATTTGCATTCTGTAGCAACAACTGTGGAGGATTTTTCACGTAGCTTTGGGGGTTTTATTTTTACTTGTTTGCTTTGATGGGGGCTCTGAAACTGGCCTGAGAATCCAGCACTCTAATCAAAACAAACAAGTTGACAAGAGTTCTCTGACAGGATTTATCTTTCCTGGTGTTATATTAAAGAACCACATCAGGTTTTACAGTCACATTAAAGAGTCACAGCAGGTTTTAGTCACAATGTCCAGATTTGGAGGAATATATTCATGAGCAAGAGAAAGGATGAGGCTGCTGCCAGGAAGTGTATTAGATTGCCCAGTTTCTAAATATACATTTTGAACACAGAAGTCCAGTTTCCATATGGACAGTGATGAAGTTTCAGGCAATCTGAACTTAATGCCAGCATGAATCTGCTTATATCTTATAAGTGATTCCCCAAACCTATGTCAAAGCAGTAGCTTCTTCTGCATGAGAAAGCCCAAGAAGTATCACTGTAAATTGATTTTTCTATGTCAGTAATTTTGAGCATTTTCTTTGATGGAGTTCCTGTGTACTAGTGTTGTTTCCTTTACACAGGAGAGTCTCCTCCTGGTAGCTCTTAGCCTGTTTAGTTTTCTGGTTAGTTCAGTTCAAAATTCAGCAGAGAGATGAAAGTCTGAGTTTCCAAGTCCAAACAGTGAAACTGTGTGCTGAGTTCTTCTCTCATTGGCAGGGTGCCTTGACTGCAAACTAGAATTAAAGATGAGGAATAGAGATGCTGTAAAAGCAAAAGCACTGGGGTTTTGAAGGCTGGATCAAAATTAAGCCACTTAAAGCCAGGCAAGTGCATTCTGATCCAAACTAAAAAATGTCTTTGCTTCCTCTCTGTCCTTCTCAAGATAACTTTCTTTATGACGACTGTGTTTGGAAAAGTCCAGCACCATGTGAACAAATTTATCTATTTATTTATTTTCACACTTCCAAGCTGCATTTACCTGTGCTAAAAGCCACTTTGGTACATGGAACATGTAGGGGAATGATTCTGCAAATGTGTCATAAAAATACTGTCCTTATCACTGCAGTAATTTCCATTTTATCTTCAAAAATTGTTATATTTTCATGATGTTTTAGTGGATAAGACCAAGCAGAGAGAAGCATCGGAGCAACTCCAGCAGGCACTACAAAACCAACCACCTGTTTTTCTCACCACATGTCTGGGCTATTATTCTTAAAACTGCATCTTCTTACTAGAGGGCATTTGTAAGAGGGAATAACCAACATTATATATAAAAAAAAATTCCATGAACTTTCTGTACTGATGTTTAGATTTGTAGTTGGTATTTGTACCACATTACAAGGGAAGCAAGGTGTATCAGTGCTGGTATAAAAAATTGTTTTAAAATCAGGTTGAGGTTTGTTGGAACTCATCTGAGAAGCAGTGGGCTGCAACCAGGTGATGATAAAAGTGGTAGACCCAGCCAAATTTCACACGGTACAAAATGTGAGATGGGAGAACAAAACTGAACACTGCCTTCACCATCCTGGCATACTCTACTCCAGCATGCTTTGGTATAGGCCCATACCTGCTTCAATTTACATCCAGCTGCAGGAGCTCTCCCTTAGGCCATTTTAATAACTGAGTTGCTAGAACAGCACTCAAGTTACTTCCCCCCCCCGACTCCCCTTAGCTTTACCTTAAGAACAGCTTGTGAGCTACAAATACAAGTCTAAAGCTGGAGAGATGCTTATTTGTCCAGAATATCAGTGTCATACTAGCTAGAGACTCTTTTAAGATGAGGGAAATTTCAGGCACTACTAAAATGTTCTTTGTAGTGTCTTTGTGTTCATAGTCTGGCACACAGCATCCTCTGTGAAGGAAGCCAAGGTTCAAGCCTTTTCTCTGGCATGCATGTACTCTGGAAATAAAAGTACACTGTTTACTTCCATCACTGCTGATGCCCTTAGGGAGAATTAACTAAGTAATGAATGTGCCCAAGCTGGTGAGTTCCACATAAAACAGCAGGGAAAGGGTGGGAGGTTACAGAGGAAGTGCCAATCGGAAGTGGGATGGCCCAAATAAGATGAGATAATGCTTCCTGAGGTATTGTCACTATGTGATACACAGAGACAGGAGAGCCCCACCTCTTATTTCTGTGACAAGAATACGTTTTTTGCACTGATGAGTTGGTATATCAAATTAACTCTTTCAGACTTAAAAGGAGTTTTTTTTACATTTAAGTATTCTAAAATCTGATGCTTGTCTTAGTTTAAAAAAAACCCTTACCTTATCTGTCTTAATTCATTAACAGATACTATCTATGACATTTTATAGACACTGTCAGGGGCTGACCTTGCAACACAGAAGTTAACATGAAATCTAAGTTTATTTCTGGTTTATATCCATGAAACATATATGCTGTGGCTTCTGTTCCTGCCTTTATTGAAATTATAAATCAGTGGGGAGAAACAAAAGGAAAAGATAACCACTTCTGTACTAGAAAAGTCAGTTTCTGTTCTGTTTGTTTTAATGATCTTTGTAAACTGAACCAGCATTTTGGGTCAAATCTTTACTAGAGCATCTAAGTCCCTTAAAGCTAATAGTCTAATTTTCCCTTGTACACACCTCATCAGATATTCCACAAAAATAATATTCATCTATGCAGCTGTCCTGAAATGCCCTGAAAATGGAGATAACAGTTTTATCAGAAGTAGGTAGGACATGGTTCCATCTGCTTCTGTCAGACTGACTTACAGAACTGGAAAATTCTCTGCTCTTTCATTTTTCCTCCCAAAGATCACCACACCTATTAATGAAGTACACATTTCTGGATATCTTTTTTTCCCATTGTTCAAGGTTTGTGGAAAAAAAAAACAAACACCACACTCTTTTAAATTTCAAGTGCATTCTGAAGATTCATTACTTTCTTCTTGATTCTTCATAGCCCTCTAACACACAGCAATGAGACAACAGTTCCCAGAAAGAAACTAAACAAACAAACAACTCAGGAGACAACTTTGCTCTTTTGGTAAGACTTATTCCTTTACTGAATAGATTTTAACATCTGTTCTAAGAGTGCTTCAGTCAAAATAGTTATGCTGGCAAAATACTGTTAAAAATTGTTATGTCATCCTGGGAAATGAGAGTCCAGAATTTTGTACACAAACAAACAAACAAAACAGAAAATATGAGAAAATAAACCAAACACAAAATAAGTATACACATAAAATATTGGACACAAGATACATCATATACTTTGCACAGGCATTCACTGAACTTGACTTTTCAAGATCCAGAGGCACTTAAAATACATGTCTGTCTTTCTGTAGAGAAAGAAATACTCAGTGGCAGCCAATGATCCCTGTTACAAAAGGTTGATTCCAGGGATCAGACAAAGGCAGATTTTTTACTAGAATAGGCGTCCCAGTTAAAAATATGATATAGACATGTACATTGACATTCTCTTCTTGATCTTATCTAACAAGTCATTGCAATAGTATAAACAATTTCTGAGTGTCTGGGAGTGTGAAAAAGACTGTATATATATATGAATCATACTTTTATTTGCATTCACTGTTCCGTTGAGATGTAGCAAATTTCTTGCAAAAACAGCAGAGTGTGAAGTGTATATAGGAAGCTATGAACATTTTTACAAGGTATAATATAAAACTGTGAGTGTACAGTTCCTTTCTCAATGATCTTTGAGGTCTCTTCCAACCTTGGTGATTCTGTGATTCTTGATTTTCATCACCTTTGGAAGAATTATCTGCTTCCATTCCTGATTTAAACTTTGGCTGTCAAAGGGGTTCTTTCAGATATTTTGTTTTTTTCTTTGATGAATGTATTCATGTAACTTCTTTTGGTTTCATTCCTACTTCATGTAAGCTTAGGCTGGTCAAACACATCTACCTACAAAACACTAGATGAGTACAGAGTTACCTGTTAAATTAAGAATTCTGTTCTTCCAAATGAATTTATCTCTTGTTTGATTTTCATGTTCTGTCAAATCTCTTCTGAAGTCTATGAATGCAAACTTTTAATACAAAATAGGAAATTATTTTACAGCATGTGTTTTTATATGGTGAAACTAAGGAGTGGTCAGCAGAACTGCCTCCTTGGACTTTCTGTGGGCCTTTTTTGGAGAGTGGTGGGCAAAGTCCATTGGAAAGCAGTCCTGAAGAGCCAAGGAGTCCAGTAAGGCTGGACACTGTTCAAGAGGGAAGTCTTAAAGGCACAGGAACAGGATGTCCTGATGTGTGGGAAAACGAGTTGTCAGGAAAGAAAACTGGCCTGGTTCACAGTCAGCTGAATGTGAGCCAGCAGTGTGCCCAGGTGGCCAAGGGGCCCAAGTATGACCATCAGGAGTAGGAAAGTGATCATGCCCCTGTACTCAGCACTGGTGAGGCTGCATTATAAATACTGTGCTCATTTTTGAGGCTATCAATACAAGAAGGACATTGAGTGCCTGAAAAAGGATCTAGGGGAGGGCAGAGAAGCTGTTGAAGCATCTAGAGAACAAGTCTTATGAGGAGTAGCTGAAGGAACTGGGAATGTTTAGTCTGATGAAGAAGAGGTTGAAGGGAGATTTCGTTTCTCTCTACAATTACCTCAAAGGAAAATGTAGTGAGGTGGGGTTGGGTCTCTTTTTTCCTAGTATCAAGTGACAGGCTGAGAGGAAATGCCTGAAATTGTGCCAGGGCATTTTAGATTGGCTATCAGGAAAAAATTCCTTTACTGAAAGGGTGGTCAGGCATTTGAATAGGAGTCACCATCCCTGGAGGTGTTAAAAAAACATGTACACATGGCACTTAGGGACACGGTTTAAAGGTCTTTGCAACTGGAATAATTCTGTGATTCTATGATATATCTGTCTGTAAGTGATCACATCTGAATTGGAGAATCCAGTAACACTGTTTTCACTAATGTTTTTAACTAGGATCTTTACTATCAGAATTTTTTTAAACATGTACTATATGGTCACATCCTTATTACTGTCTGCTCACATGCTCCTCCATCTTTCACTTATATTAAGACATTAGAAGAAATATTCTTAATTAGCTTATCTGTGTGGACACAAAATATGTCTTGGTGGAGAAAGAATGCTGCACATAGAAAGGTATTGCAAGGGAATATAAAAATATAATTACACTGTTTGCTGTCATCCTCAGTGTTCAATTGGAAGGACCACTGCTCAACATAGCAAAACAGAGTTTGGCTTTTACAGAGAAACATTGGGCTTGTGCATAACATATTATTTATCAACAAGACCAGTCAGGTTTTTTGTAGTTAATGTTCTGTAACACATCTGTGATTGGTTAATTTTCCTCCCTTTCTATGATGCCTGCAGTGAGATTTGCTGTCAGAGAAAGGATTTGGATGTGACAGGCCACAATTATGCCCCATTATGGACTGTACTCTGTAAGAGGAGGCTACTCTGGAGTAGGGGATTACTCTGCAATGAGAGGATGCCTGCTGTGAACTTACACACCTTAGATTTTTTTTTTTCTGTTAGTTTGGAATTCAAATAAAAATAACTCTCTTCTTCCAGGACCATCACACACACACACACCCATTTCAATATTCCTTGAGTAACTCTCTAGGAATATGATTATGTCACTATGCTAAAGAAGTGTCTAATCAGCTCTATTTTAAGGAATGATTGTAAGATGATATAAAAAGAAAGAGAGAAAGGGCAGGTAACACTGTAACAGGAAAAGAAAAAAAAGTCGGTCAATGTCACAAGCCTCCCCCCAAAGTCCCTCATTTGCCTTGCTTTCGGCTATTATCAGTTCTGCCAAAGATATTTCTTTTGTTTGGCTGTTATCTGTTCTGTCAAAGATGTTTCTTAAGCAAGGTGAGATTGTGCAGTGTTGAACCCAAGTTTTTGAAGGTTGTTGAAGGAAAAACCCACATCTTCAGCATTATTCCTTATGTTATACCCCCTTAAATATCATCTCCTTCATTCTAGCTTGAAAGATATACATAAACTACATCAAAAATCATCCCAGTAAGGCTTAAAATGGTGTCATCTTCTTAAAACTGAGTAATTTAAAAAGCTGGTATCAGCAGTATTACTTTATCATATTAAACTTGCAGTTGGTTGCAGTCCACTTAATTCCCATGAAATAATTCAAGCTACTTCCAAGCCTTTTTATAAGCCAACTGTTTCATATATCAGTTTCTCTTAGCTTTTTTTTCTCATTATTATTTTATTTAAAACCCAAACAATCCCAAAAAGCCCTTAAAGCACTCTTAGCTCTCTTAGCTTTTGCAACATGCTGCTGTCGTAAGAGACATCAGGTTCAAAAAGGCAAAGAGATTGTTTTTCATCAGCATCATGACAGTTGGTAGGAAAAAATTGCCAGAGGAAAGACTTATGGAAAAGAAGAAAAGCACAATTTTATCACTGAATTTTTGTTTACAAGATGATAAACAGAACTGTTATCTGGCCATTGGAATCTCTCACTATGTTTAGTGGAGAATGAGCACACTTCCAGTCCCTGCTGCAGATATTGAAGGTCTGCACGTAAAGGGGAGCACGTACACAAGAAAGCACTCCTGGTTTTTTTCTCTTTTTAATGGACCCTGAAGTCAACACAGATGAGAGTAATAAAAAAGCAAACTCCAAGGCTATCGACAGTCCCAGGTCTTTCAGCACACTTCATCTAAAACAACAATTCCCCTTTCATTGTGCAGTACCATTCTGTCACACATCTTTTAAAAGTATTAATAAAATTACTTAGAGCACTTACTCTACCAAAGCATTGTTGGAAAAAAACAATCCCCTGTGTGTCTGATTCAAACTTCTTTTTCAGTCTACATTGTCTTAGAGTTCTAAGACTTCCAAGCAATGATCTCTTTTCAAAGTTAAGCTGCACAAAGTTAAGTTAAAGCTGCACTGAAGTTTATATCTTAGCTGATTTTCCCACTGTGGCTTGTGTTATCTAAGTGTCAACTGTTCAGCCCTGTGGTGCAGTACAGCGACAGAAAAGGCAGGAGTGAATGATATATTCCAGGTATATACTCTCTGGGTAAGTGTATATGGGAATCTGCTCAGTGTAGAGAAACTACTTTCTTTCAGGTTTTAAATTGAAACATGTTAAATAAGTATAAAATTTATTGGGAAAAAAAGGATTTGGGAAATGACTTTTTAGGTACCATTGGGGGTTTTAGTATAGCTGTGGCTAGGTAAAAGTGTTTAAAAGTGTTTTGTAATTGTCTCTGCATCATAGATAAATCATAAGCAGAATGAAAATTGGACTCTTTAGTGTCAACAGCAGCCACTTGCAACATGTTCATCAATGCTAGGATTGTGCTGATTCAGTACATACATCATGGCACAGGCTTAAGTCACCTCTGTGCTTTATGGTTTTGTTAGTGGGGTTGTTTTGAGGGGGTTTCTAGGGGTTTTTTGCAGTTTTTTGCTTGTTGTTTTTTTTGGTTTGGTTTACTGTATGTTTTGCTGGGACTAATGAGTACCATTTATTTAGAGTCAATCTGTAATTACTGTTTATAGCAGAAATATTTAATACTATTTTTTTTCCTCCCAGTAGTCTTTTAAATTCTTTTTGCAAAGATGCCTTTCTGATCCCTCCAGAAAATGTCACTTTTGGTCTTTTCTCCCCTTCATATGTAACAAATGTTGCATATACCTATGTGCAGATACATATATACACTTATGAATACCCTCCTCTCCCCCCAGGTATAAGCTGTGAATCAGCTGTGGCTGTGATTGATTCATACCAAAATACATGAGCTGTGAGGAAGCTGGGGCCAGCGTGCTTATTCTCTCCCTGCCTGAGTCCCCTTTTGGAATGTAGCCCTGGAGAGCAGGTGGCAAATGTTGACATCTTACTCTACGGAGGGGTATGTGGGATTTGATGTCTTACTAAGGGGGGTTGACAGTCTTTGCTTTATATAACAGCATGACACCACAGTGCTACTCTATTTTCTGTGAACTGGTTAAGAGAAGGTGATAGCAGCACAGGAAAATGTGCCCTGGTGAGAGATGTGTTAGGAGTGTTTTGAAAGTGCTCAACTCATGGATCCTCTGGCCTGGGGAAGTGTCCTGTTGGGATCTGGTTAGGCTGACATATTGCCCCAGGGTCTCAGCTTGATGGAGGCCAAACACACCTGGATTTATGAGGGGCAGTGTAGCACACTGTCTGGATCTGAATTTTTGACACTGGCACCTCAGTTCTGTTCAAGATGCATTATAGGTACTTCATTATAGTTTAGATTTAACCTCTTATTCTTCATGAAACACAAGTACACATCAGGGGAAACCAAAAGTCAGTCTGATTATTTTCTTTCTGGTTACCTCAGTGAACTTTATTAATTCAGGACACAATGTACTGAACTTCAATAAGCTGATAAAACATGTTATCTTCAATGGAAAAACATCCTGTCTCTAACTTCCACTTTCATAGTATTCACTTCTAATCTTGCACCTGATCATGAAAGGATTACTGAAGAAGCAAGCAAATCAAGAGCCCTCACAGTCATGTCTGCTTTGTATGAAGTATGTAAAAAAAATATCTTCAAACACTATTTAATTTCCCTGTGCAATTATTTACCTTTCTTTTTCTCTGTTCTCTTTCTTTCCTGGTGAAGGCTAACTCACAACAGTGATTAAGCTTGATCTCAGATTTAATTTGTGAATACTCCCAGTCACTGTATATTCACTAAATTGAAGCTTGAATGATGAGAACTGTGTTATTTCTTTACCCCAAAATGTATCAACAATGATGAGCATTATGCAACAAGGATCTTCTTTCAGAGAATTAGGATGTGTGAACTGTTTGTGAAATGGTTTTAACCAGCAACAAAAGAATGTACTTTGTTTGTTACAGCTTTGTTAATGTGCTATTGTTGCTGTCTACAACTACCTGAAGGAGGGTTGTAGACAGGCAGAGTTTGGTGTCTTCTCCCAGGCAGCCAGCACCAGAACAAGAGGACACAGTCGCAGGTTGCGCCAGGGGAGGTTCAGGCTGGAGGTCAGGAGGAAGTTTTACACAGAGAGAGTGATTGCCCATTGGAATGGGCTGCCTGGGGAGGTGGTGGAGTTGCCATCACTGGAGGTGTTCAGGAGGAGACTTGACAGGGTGCTTGGTTGCATGGGTTAGTTGATTAGGTGGTGTTGGATGATAGGTTGGACACAATGATCTTGAAGGTCTCTTCCAAACTGGTCTGGTCTATTCTAGTCTAGTCTAGTCTAGTCTAATCTAGTCTGTTCTGTTCTGTTCTCCTTACCAGTGTAACTTTTATTGATGTTTTATTATTATAGAGCAAATAGCCAAACATTGAAAATTATTTTCCTTTGGATCTACATGTGCCTTGAAACTGTTCTTCACCCTGCTTATCTCACTTCTGCATTTTAAACAATAAATAATTTCTTTTTCCAGTAAGTAAGGAATTACTTCATGGAAATAATACTTTCTGCGTATATCTAGCAGTGGAATGAATACTGTTACAAACACAGCTGTAAATTGCAACAGTAAGATTTTAGGTGTCAGTCTCAGAGATGAGTGTGTTGAGTAGGAAATGTGCTTTTTATTGGGATGAAAAGTTTCCCAATAAAAAGAATCCAGATTGGAGTACTTTGTGGTAGAACGAAAAGAATAAACACCCAGACCTCAATGCTGAATATAAAGAGCATGCACTGTAGGAATTAAATGAGCAGAAGTGTTAGATTCCTGCAGCTGCAAGCAACAATTTAGTAGAAACCACCAGTGATTATTTTTATCCTGGATTTTTCTTTCCAGCAGGTGTCCCTTTCCGGTAATGGTGACGGACTCATGAAGGACAGAGTGGAAATAGTGAGTACATAAATACCCCATCAGGTCTTTAACAATTAAATGGACATTGCTGAAGCTTAAAATGTCCTTAAAGTTTGCACATGCACTTTTATTTAAAGGTAAAGGCTGTTTGTCAGGAGTTCTATTTTCTCTGATTAGACTGGCAAATCAACACTGACAACTACTGATAATTCAGGGCCTAACCAACAGACTGGCTTTGAGGAAGACTAACATAATACTGTAAAACATTTTTTGACATTCCACCACATATGATGGGCATACATTTCCCACAACATCTGAAGATAAGGCATTTCCTCTAGGAGGGTTCAGTGGCAAAGGGTCCCATTAAAAAATACACAAACAAAAATCCTACAAACATAAACCATAAAAACTCTAAGCCTGGACTGACCCTAAACATCAGTCCCATTCAAAGTCCAGGCCAAGCATATGGAAGAGAACCAAGGTAAGACAATGGACACTCAAAGACTTCAGAGGAGGTCATGGGAAAAGTCACCTACCTTGAACTTGATTATAATCAGCTCTTTGTTACAAGATTTGTGCTTTTTTCAAAAGAATGCAATAATAAAAATTCAGCTTCCTGGAATTTGAACCAAGGTTGCAGAAGAGTCTTGGAGATGGTGTTGGTCGCACAGTAAATGTGACTTGTCTTTAGTTTCAAATAGCTGTCTGCACTAAACATTACTGGAATGCTTAAACTTGTTATTACAAAGAAGAATAAAGTAACTTTCTCTTTAGACAACAGAAATAGATGATAGTTAATTATATAGCGGGTTTAATTAAAAAAGATAATTATTTTTTCTGTGTTATATGATCATTATTATTATTAGTAGTAGTAGTTTTAATGAGTTCAAGCAGTAAAAATGCATTTTAATGACTGTAGCTTTCAGCTCAGGACAACTATATAATATATGACAGCCAGCAGGAACTCTTCCAAGCATGCTACGCTCAGTATACTGGGCCAGATTCTGAGCTTCAATAAATGTCTTTGAGACACTCTAAACACCCATGAATGTTATTCTTCTGAAGTAGATTCTTAACTTTTGTTTTTACAGCCCACTCTAGTATATTGGGTAGTAAAGAGACCAAATGGGTTTACAGAATCCCATGAGGATTAGAAGTTGGGTTCAGAAAATATATAGATTCTTAAAATCCTCCTAGAAAAAAAAGCTTATACAGAACTGTGCATCTCTACCATTGAATTTATAACTGTACTTAAATATCAAACTTAGAATAAATAGAATAACCCCTAAAAGGCTTAAGAATCCCTCACACTTGTATATGTGCTTTTTCTCAAAGAGGTATATACAACATTTTTTTCCATAGGCAGGATGCACTCATGACTTCCTCACTGTGCCATTATCAAGTCTCAGGCCAGAAATGGTTACCTCACTCATGTAATTGTCTCATTTTTAAGGTGAATCTGTACTCCCAGTCCAACATTGATTTCTAGTTTCCCATGATGTGCTCACATTGCATTTTTTGGAAGGATGTGGTAGTGACTGTTGTGGTTGATTTTTTTACTTGGGAGGTATACATATATTGAGTTTTTGTTTGGTTTAGAGGTTTACTGGTTTTAAGTTTGTTTTTTGCTATGGCATAGTAAGATGGTGCTGTGATTTTGGGAACATTTATGTTATGATTTATAAAGTGTCCATTGTATCACTCACGATGGCTAGTTCTGCACTACCTTTGTTTTTCTGGAAATAGCATGGAATGGACTTCTTGAGCCCTCCTGCAACTGAGTTACATTAGACCTTTCTAATGTATTAGAGTCTCATTCCAATTCTCCTTTTATTCACTCTTTGATTAAAAACAAACAATGTTGAGCATTTCTAGTGTGAGATGAACACATGTGCATTATTAATCATGAGGGATACTAGGGTTAGAAATGGGAATCTGCCTGGAGGCAGAGGGCAGAAGAGATGACTTTTATTAAACATATTGAGCCAATTTCTTTCTTGACAAATGCATGCAGCTTCCACTGAACTCCATGGGAGGCCTACACTTGCATTGCAGGGCGTAAGTGTAGTCTGCATGTTCAATACATGTTAATAGCTGTTACATAAACTGCTGACTCATGTTATAGATAAAGCCAAGCAGCCAAAAAAGAATTGAAACCAGAACATTAGGAGATGTCATTGACCTGAGACTGCACATTGTAGCTTTGGGAGCTACTGATGATGAAAAGGAGAAAGAGGAGACTGTTTTAAGAAGCAGATGTTAAGAAAGAAGTGGAAAAAAGTGTAAAGGGCATTTGCTGGGTTAGCACAGAGATACACTGACAGAACAGAGTTAAAGGAGGAGAAAGAGAGTATGGGTCAGAGAAGTAGAGGGGAAAGGGACATTTGCATACATCTGCAATAACTCCCTAATTTAGCTTTTTTATATCCAAACCAACATGTCGACCAGACATTCCATAAACTTGCAGGAATAAGTTATTTTCCAGAACTCCCTATATCCCATATGGCATAAGGGTGCTTAGTTGCTTAGATAGGGTTGTCATGAAGCTAGTTATGATTTGACTAACTCCTTTGGAACTGGCCTAGCCAGCAGCAGGGAAATAAATCTTAGTGCCCCAGTAGAGGAGTTCCTCCACCTAGTGATGGACCTCTGGGAGGAGGTACGTAGGTTGAGAAACATCACAGAATGAGAGAGAGAGTCCTGGAGCCACACCTTGCACCCCCTGAAAAAAAACCCAATAGGCAGAGCTCATGATATAGAGAAAGCCCAAATCTCTTTATACCTGACTAAACCTTATTAAAAGTAAGGCTTGCTTTGTTCATCTCTGCTGCCCCTTCTACAACTATTAAGTTGTGAACTTGAGAAGATAGCCTCCTGTGCTGAAGACTCAAAGTGACAATTTAAATTCTGTGAGATTTATTTGTTACAAGAAAACAACTAGCTCTTTCTCAAAGTTTTGTTTGTTTACTTATTATTTTATGGGTAAGTGGTTTCCAAAATAAAAATGAGAGAACATCAAAGAAATATGGATGATGTGCAACACTCAGGCTGAAATAAATTAGTCTTAAAATTAATGAGGTATGAAGCATACATCTTTGTATTACCCTGTGAATAAGGTGCTTGTCACAGGTTTAATATAATAACAGAACATTAAGTCCCTTGGAATGCATTGTAGGGGGGGGTTGTTTCTTTTCTTTTCCTTTTTCTTCTGTATAATTTGCCATATTATTACCTGTGCCATTGCAGAAAATAATTAAAAGCTTCCAAATAACTATGAATTACAAGGCCGTATATAATCCTGCTAGGAATTCACATGAATTATACAGTTCTGATGCACAAGAGAACAGTTATCTCAATGAAACAATTGTTCTCATCCAAATCCAGAATGTAATTAGGGGAGTGAGCCAAAGTAAACAATAATAACTGCTTAGCTTTAAATATCCAGAAGGATTAGAGCATGTAATACACAGTTCAAAGAGTATAATAGACTATGTAGCTATGTAGTTGTGCATTTTCACCTCTTTTTCTTCTCTCTCTCTCTCCTTCTCTTTCCTTCTTTCTTTCTTTCTTTCCTTCTTTCTTCCTTTCTTCCTTTCTTTCTTCCTTTCTTCCTTTCTCTCTCTTTCTTTCTTTCTTTCTTTCTGTCTTTCTTTCTTCCTTTCTTTCTTCCTTCTTTCTTTCTTTCTTTCTTTCTTTCTTTCTTTCTTTCTTTCTTTCTTTCTTTCTTTCTTTCTTTCTTTCTTCCTTCCTTTCTTCCTTTCTTCCTTTCTTCCTTTCTCTCTCTCTCTCTTTCTTTCTTTCTTTCTTTCTTTCTTTCTTTCTTTCTTTCTTTCTTTCTTTCTTTCTTTCTTTCTTTCTTTCTTTCTTTCTTTCTTTCTTTCTTTCTTTCTTTCTTTCTTTCTTTCTTTCTTTCTTTCTTTCTTTCTTTCTTTCTTTCTTTCTTTCTTTCTTTCTTTCTTTCTTTCTTTCTTTCTTTCTTTCTTTCTTTCTTTCTTTCTTTCTTTCTTTCTTTCTCTCTCTCTCTCTTTCTCTCCTTCTCTCTTTCTCTCTCTCTCTTTGTCTCTTTCTTTCTCTCTCTTTCTTTCTCTCTTTCTTTCTTTCTTTCTTTCTCTCTCTCTCTCTCTCTCTTTCTCTCCTTCTCTCTTTCTCTCTCTCTCTTTGTCTGTTTCTTTCTCTCTCTTTCTTTCTCTCTTTCTTTCTTTCTTTCTTCCTTTCTTCCTCTCTTTCTCTCTCTTTCTTTCTTTCTCTCTCTCTCCCTCTCTTTCTTTTCCCTCTCCCCTCCCCTCCCTTAATTAGAAAAAGGCCAATAAACAGCCTCAAACCCCAGTCTTGTGCATATTAAGAGCCCAATTCATGCATCATTCATTTAGGAGGCAGTAAGAAAGCCATAAAACATTTATAAAATACTTTTCTAAATCAAGAGGAACTATTTCTAATCAGTCAAGAGCAGAAACACTATACAAATAAGTCAAGAAAACCTCACTTACACGTGAGAAAATCAGGATGGACCACAGACACAATCCTTCAGAAAGAGAACTTGACTGGAATTGGAAAGAGAACTTGGATTGGTCTGATTGGAATAAAAATGCAAACTGTGTTCAGTTTGAAAACAAAGCAGTGATGATCAAGGACTACAGATGTCATGACTATTATTGCATTCATTAAAAATGACTAATGAGTCCTGAAAAGTCTGTCTGACAGCATGTAGAACACCCCACAGTCAGTCTGGGATTATGACAGATGTTAGTGAATTTCTTATAACTTTCTTTCACAGCAAAGCTCCTCCCCAGTGATCCACAGCTCTTGTTCCCACTTGAACATATAGTGAAATTTCATCTTTCCATTCTGGTTATATCCTTTGCCCTTCACCTAGCAAATGACACAGCAGATGGTTTGCTCTGCATTTTTATATTTTCAAGCAATTCATTCTTCATTAAAGACTTAAAGTTTTAAGTCTTCAGAGGCTTAGTATGGTTTCTCATTGTGTATTTTGGAAGGAGAGGGAATTGCCCTCTCTCTCTTCTCCCTAAGACTTCTCTGCTTCAGGTCAAATGGGAGCATTTTTCCATTCTTTCACAATCAATTTCTTCTTCACAATCAATTTCTTCATAACACCAGTTGCTTTGACTTTTTTTTTATTAATGAGAATTAACTACAACTGCATTGTGTAGTTAATCCTACCAACATTACTTAGACCTGTCCTAAGAATATTTAGAAATCTGAAGCATTTGGAAGAGAAATACCTAGTCTCTGAAGCCTGTTCATGCTTAGATATGATCTATGTGTTGAGTCATTCAAAAGCAGCTTTTCAGCAGAGACACTGAAAAATGATCAGGATGTCCCTATGGCAGGATGTTTTAAAGATGTTAGCCAATGTACCCTGGCAATTTGCTTCTCAAGTAAGGCAGTAACTAAGCTAATCAATTCAAGTTTAAAGTTAAATTTATGTCCCACTCCAAGTGCCTGAAAATGCTTCTCGTTCTACATGCTGGTCACTAATGTTGCATTCTGTACTGATCGTTGAGCTGTTAATGGAAAGCTCCAACCCATTTTAAAGAAACACAAAAATAACTCAAGGAGCAAGCACTTTTTTACCAAAAAAACTCCAAACTAAACCAAAACCCAAACTAAACTAAAGCCCAAATGTACAGAACTTCTCGAGAAGGAGCATCTAGAAAATGTCTTAGAAAAAAACCCTTCTATCTATTCAGTAAAAATTCTCTGAGTCGTGGACCTGAACAAAAGTCCTTGGCCATGATTTGATTTGTTGTCATTAAACGTTGGAAAAGCAGAATGACCTATCAGAGATTAACTACAGCTTTTTTCCCCTTGTGTCAACCTGTTGTCTTCAAAACCACTAAATGAAGAGGGCCTGTAATGGTTTTGAAAAGTTGATTAACAAAGTATAAGTCAGTTATGGTTTTAGTGTGAGAGCAATGAAAAAAAACCTCAGCCCCCCCACACCACCAATTCCTCTTCCCACCTCCTCCCTACCCTCTTGCCAACAGATAAGAAAGAGAGGGCATAAAAGGCAGAGTGAGTTTTCTCAGCTGATTTGCACAGAATATTTTGTTCCTCCACTATGGAAGTATCAGATTACATTAATATGTGTATACATATAACAGAAAGAAAGGGGAAGGAAAAACTACTGTCCAGAGGGCAAGAGGACAATTGAGAATGTGCTGTCCAGGATGGCAACTCCCTACAGTTGTAAAATGTCCTAAATTCATGATTCTGAGAATTGGGGATATAAAATGGTTTCCAACCACTACAAGCAGTGGAAAAAAAAAAAGGTATTTTATATAATTATGTAAATATGTATCAGGATATTGTTTTTTTTCTTAATGGGCAATATAGACTGCATGGGCACTGAACCCTCATTTCCTACCCTCATTTCCTGTTGTGGTAGATACTTCCAGTCATCAAAACTGTGAAACAAGTCTAGACAAAACTTTATTTAATTTTAGAGTACTACTAATTTTCAGCTAATTTTGAGACAGTCTGGTCACATTTTGAAAGAACCTGGCCAATCTATTGTTTTAGGTGCTGACAGCAGAAATCCTTAATGGTCTTGATTTACAGCTTCATAAAATTTTGGCAATCTTCCTTATGCTTCTCTGTGAGTCTTGGGGTTTATTCAACTCAGAACTCAAATTTAAACACAGAACTTAGGAACTGTTACGAAAACAAACTGAGAAAACATCCAAGTAGATCCCAGTACATTGGGGCAGCATATAAGGAATAACACAGCTCATCACTCATTTCCTTTTGTCTTTTCTCCATTCTATACTCTGTGCAAACAATCAGTGAGACAGTTGCAGTAAAACCTCTGAAGTTTTGCATAATGAAGAGTTAAGTCAAAGTCTTATGTCACTTGAGCTGATTAAAAGAAACCCCATATTTGGTTTTTTTGACTTCTACTGCAAACCAGCTTCTATTTTCAGTTCTTAGTTATTTCTCCTTTCCCATTTCTATCTTTTTTCCCCTCTTCCCCTTCCCTTTTTGTCACTATTAAAGAAAAGAAGGAGAAAGGATAAAAGGACACCATAAGAGCACTCAAATTAAGCAGTTCCAGTAAAAGGAGTATTTCTTTGCAAAGATTTCAGACAGCTCCAGGCTTTTTGGGAGTCATTTTGAACTTTCAGCAATGTTTTCAGTTGTAAAAGAACTGTCAAATCTTCTTTTCAAGGGCTGGTAAACACATAGGAATAGGACTTGTAGAATAAAGGGTTTTTTTAAAAGGACAATGTATGAGTTTATGGTGAATCAACAGTATGCTTGGAGACATGGTGACAGAAATCCTGGGCAAAATAAAATAAAATAAAGTATATATGGTAGATTGCCAAAGCATAATAGACTTGTTCCTCTCTTTCACAAAATTTCTGCACAGGTAGATTTAAAGAATAGACCAACTTGAAATACAGGAGGTGAAAATATATTTTCAGTTAGAAAAGGGGATAATTTTACTGACAAGGAATGGATTTCTCTTCTTGACAACTCTTTTTTTTTTCATTATTTCTTGGTCTTGAAATGAAGTAGTATGAGAATAAGGTTAGGCTGCTAACTGAATCTCTGACAGAAGCCAAAAACGGCAAGGCCAGAGAATCTTAGTTTCACAGGTTTTCCACTGAAGAATTTTTTGGAACATATCTTTTCTGAAGAGTTGTCTGGATGGCCTATGCTGTGGCACTTGCTCCTGGATACCTTACTCAACCTGCTGCTGAGTGATGCAGGTGGGGCTTGAAAGACATATTAGTGCTAGTCGAAGAGTGAAGCTTCCAGAAGACAGCGACAGGCTCTGCTTGAGACAAGTTTGTTCATTGAGGCTAATATAGGTCTGACATCACATCTCAGGGCAGACCTGAGAATCTTGGTTTTCCATCAGTTGTGGCTGAAATACTGGCCTACAGAGCATAGCTGGGCCTCATGGTCTGAGCAACCTTTTCTAAGCACATTACGCACCACACTCAGACAGTCAGCACATCTGCGACCCAGAGGGTGTTGCCAGTGTAAACACTCAAACACCTTTGATGAATAGTGAGAAAGCCTTCTGACTGAAAAGAAGTTATTATGGAGAGGTAGCACTCTGGTCAGTTTTACAGGTCCCTGCTGGGAGTCCCTGCTAAATACCTTACTGCTAACTAATATCTGAACGGAGGAGACTGCAACACAAATCACTTTGCTGCTGAACTGCAAGCCTGGAGAGTAGTGCAGAAATGAAAAGCTTAACTATTTCAGGAATGAAACAGCATGTAAAACACATGCTTGGTTCTCTCTCAGCAAATGCTTTTCTCAGACATACATAGCTCAATGCATGCAGAAGATGTGTATCAAAACACGCAGTGAGATGCTATGTAGAGCTAGTTACCCTTTGAGTGTTTGTCTATGCATTGCTAAAGGATGGTATGTCCACTGATTTGCCAGGAATATTGTAGTTACATTTTGTAACAAAAAATATTTGGTTATACACAGAGAAAGTGCTCTTTTGGTCAATAAAATACTACACAAAGAGAACGTGAGTCTAGTTTTGGGTGATAGAATATTACTTCTATCACTTTGGCCCCAGTTCTGCTGCTTAATGCTTTAAAACAACCTGCATGGATAAAAAGTACTGACATGATGGGCTGAATACTACTTGTCACTTTTCCAAGTCAGTTCTTTCAAATGCATTCAGAAGGCCTGTCTCTGCTGTGTACAAATAGTCACACCCAAACAAAAATAGTGTTGTAAATTCCTACTGCTTGATGCATCTCACCTTCCAGAGACCCTGGTCAGGGGAATCTTGGAACTGTGCAAACTACAGGAGATCATCAGAATGCACCAAAGCAGCAGTACCACACAAACTCAATTATATTTTAATTGAAAACATTGCAGGTCTGTGAAATCTATTCACTCCCTCTCCCTCTTGTTGATGAAGATATTCCCACTCTACTTAAAGTATTTCAGAGTTGGAAAGGCAAGTCTGATGAAAAAAGCATGCAGGCCTTTATTAGAAAAAAATAATTTCCATATTAATCCAACATGTTGACAACTTTTATTTTCTCTTAAGGTAACACATTAATGCTTTTCTTAAGTAATTTATTATTATTTTTAACTTGGTATATATTGATGGGCTATGAGGACATTTTTTACTTCAATTTCTAAGAAAGATCCCTTGCTTAACTCTAAGAATAATTAAGCATGCTGTGCTGCTGCCTACTTTGCCATTATACTGTCACTTGTAATTACTCTTCATGTGCCTCTTGGTTTATGCAAACTAGGTTAACAATAGAAAGGAGTGCTTTTCCTCTGAAAGAGCAGAAGTATGTGAATAAAGTGGCTTATAAAACAATTTCTATGCACTTGTGCCATTTCACACAATGTACTTCTGCTGGTGCCAAGCAAAAGGCGCACATCTGTTTACTACTGTTGTGACAGTGACAGGAAAACAGGCAGCAGGCACAAATTTGAACATAAGAAGTTTCACCTAAACATGAGGAGGAACTTTACTTCGAAGGTGACAGAGCACTGGAACAGGCTGCCTAGAGAGGTGGTGGAGTCTCCACCTCTGAATACATTCAAAACCTGCCTGGACAGGTTCTTGTGCAACTTGTTCTAGGTGAACCTTCTCTGGCTGGGGGGTTGGACTCGATGATCTACAGAGATCATAGTATAGTATCATAGTATCATTCAGGGTTGGAAGGGACCACAAGGATCATCTAGTTCCAACCCCCCTGCCATGGGCAGGGACACCCCACAGTAGACCAGGCTGGCCAGAGCCTCATCCAGCCTGGGCTTAAACACCTCACATCTAGCCTGAATCTCCCCACCTCCAGCTTCATTCCATTCCCCCTAGTCCTATCACTACCTGACATCCTGAGAAGTCCCTCCCCAGCCTTCCTGTAGGCCCCCTTCAGATACTGGAAGGCCACAATTAGGTCACCTCGGAGCCTTCTCTTCTCCAGACTGAACAGCCCCAACTCCTTCAGTCTGTCCTCATAGGAGAGGTGCTCCAGCCTTCTGATCATCCTTGTGGCCCTTGCAACTCCTTGAAGATCCCTCCCAACTCCTATCATTCCATAATTCTGTGATGAAAGTGGCAGTTATTTTTCTTAAGATTAGATGATGACACAGTTCAGATTTTGTATAACTAAGACTTCATTACCTGATATTTTGAATCAGCACTGGACCTGTGCACTCCTAGGAAAGTTATTAAGATGTCTTTATGGAGACAACTCACTAGCAGCCTTTCCCCAGATTATATTACTCTAACTAAGCCTCACTGTCCTGCATTGAACCATAGTTATCAAGTGTGATGAATTGTCACAGTCAGCTAATGATGGTACCAACTAGTGGGCTTTTTAACTGAACTATTTCTCTAAAAGCTTCAAGCTTAAGGCTCACCATGGTATTCCCACTTTATAAGAACACTGAAGTTCTAGTTGCACTGCTACAAAAGGACCTTTATGCTGCCAGCAGTACCTTTAAATCAGGCAGCCGCTTCTTAGGGATTTATTCAAATACTATTAAATAAACAATCTTACAACTATTGAACAAAATTATATCAATAAGAATGTATAAACTCTTATATTACACACAGCTGGTCTAAAGAAATGTGATAAATGGAAAAATACACCAATTATAGAAAGCAAACCATAAACCAAACATAAATCAAGAGTTCCCAGAATGCCTTCCGCAATATGGGGAACACCTCCATGTTTCAGGATTTCTCCATCACTCCCCAAAACCTAAAAGGGAGTTGTCCATCAAGTGCTCTATAGAAACAGGGATACATTGAATCCAGAATAAGTTTACTGTGGAGTTGAAAAGAAGTCACTATTCAGCAATTTAACCAATGAAGGGAAACAGAAATTATTTTGGCATGGTCTTAACCCAAAACTGGGAAAATTGATGAGGCACATTCATTGACTTTTAAAAACTTGTACCTTTGCAAGTGTTGCCATTCTGCTTTCCTTTTTATCTATTGCAAGTTTGTTGGTTTTTTTGTTTGTTTGTTTGTTTGTTTTTGTGTTTATTGTTAGAATAAAACCTTTATTAGAATAAACCAAACCAGGTTGGAAGAGACCTTCAAGATCATCGTGTCCAACCTATCAACCAATCCAACCCACCCAAACAGCTAACCCATGGCACCAAGCACCCCATCAAGTCTCCTCCTGAACACCTTCAATGACGGCAACTCCACCACCTCCCCGGGTTGTTTTGTTTTGTTTTGTTTTGTTGTTGCTGTTTTAATCCAGGTGAAGTACATCTATATGTGAATAAATAATTGCTTTCATATTCAGCATATTCCTGTCACTTGTAATACCTTATCACTGGGGAATGAGCTGATGAAGATCTTGCAACAGAAAGAGCACTGATTAGTTGTTGCACCATGTCTTGGAGCAATTAGAGGGAAATTTGTGCTTCTCACGTGGCTATGATAAGACTGGATATAGATTTCTGTATTCAGATTTTGAAGACTTGAACATGAGATTGATTTACCAGCTGAGTGCCTTCAGAAGATGTGTAGAAAAATAAAGATTGTGACTCTGGATATGATATATTAAAATCATTAATGATGAAATCAGAAGGTTGTTTTTTTTTTAGAAATTGTGACAGATTTTTGATAGACTTTTCCTGTATGCATTTAAACCCTGTATGAGAAAGCATAAGAAAATTTCTACAGAGTTCTACCTGTATTAAGACTCATAGCAGAGTATTTATTTAACCCTGCTTTAATTTATGAGAGAGGGAGAGAGAACAGGAAAAGGAAGTGAGTAGTCTTGACACCCCGGGTCAATTTGTGTTTCTTCAGGGGTGGCCCAACAAAGCACTAAATGTTAACATTTTCAGTGGAAAAAAAAAGAAATCAGTCCTCTGTGTAAGTGGAAGACAAGTGGGAGGAAATGGAAGCTTAAAAAAAAAACCCAAACTAATAAAAAAACTACTTGGAGTATCCTCTTGAGACTGAATGAATTGAAAGAAGCCATTCAGGTGGTTAGGTATGTGAATGTAGATGACTTCAGTTCTGTTTGTGAACTCTAACATGGCTACAAACATGCTAAAGGAAACAAAATAATAATTAATATTAAACATTAATTTAGGTAGCCACATCATGGGTACATCCACAAGCAACATCAGCTTTTACAGGTCATAAAGGATTATGTAGTACCAAGAGCTTACCCATCTGTTAGCTGGTGGGAAGTCATTGCTTCCTACCATTGATCTTCTGAGAGACACGATCTCATTCAGGTCCAAAATGGAAAAAACATTATTAAACATATATATATATATATATATAAATATAAATATATATAAATATATAATTATATATATATGTATATATAAATGTATTGAACACCTGTCTATGCCAAGATTTCCAGTTTCACAATTTTTAGCAACTACTCCCTTTTAAAACACAGTGACAGTAAATAGGACCATGCAGGTTTAAATAAGAAGTAAAATAAAATAAAATTTTTTAAAAAAAAAAGAATAAATTTCCAAATCTAATACTTTGTGGCTTAAAGTAGGCTGGGGCAATTTTGTCAGGTATACTGTAGATATTAACAAATTCATTGAGAAGAGGAATCTCCAGGGAAACCAAATAATAGCCTTCTAGCACCTGAAGGGGATCTACAGGAAGGATGGAAAGAGACTCTTTAAAAAGGCCTGAAGCGATAGGGCAATGACTTCAAACTTGCAAAGAGCAGATTTAGATTGGATGTTAGGAACCTGTTCTTTCTTGTGAGGGTGGTGGAACACTGGAACAGGTTGCCCGAGGAGGTGGTTGGGGTCCCATCCCTGGAGATATTCTAAGTGAGGCTTGGCAAAGTTCTGGGCAACCTGATCTAGTTGAGAATGCCCCTGCTTGCAGCACAGGGGGTGGACTAGATGACCTTCAGCAGCACCTTCCAGCCCAGACCATTCTATGATTCTATGATACCATGTGAGTAGCCATGTGGTTGTAGCCAGGAGGGTGTTGGTCTCTTCTCCCAGGCAACCAGCACCAGAACAAGGGGACACAGTCTCAAGCTGCGCCAGGGGAAGTTTAGGCTTGAGGTGAGGAGAAAATTCTTCACCAAGAGAGTCTTTAGCCATTGGAATGAGCTGCCCAGGGAGGTGGTGGAGTCACCATCCCTGGAGGTGTTCAGGAGGGGATTGGACGTGGCACTTGGTGCCATGGTTTAGTCATGAGGTCTGTGGTGACAGGTTGGACTTGATGATCTTTGAGGTTTCTTCCAACCTTGGTGATTCTGTGATATCTTACATTCTGTCATATCTTACATTCTGTGATATCTTACATGTGTAGTTGTAACATGTTAATCTTCAGGATCATACAGATTTCTGAATGAACTCCTCAGTTCTGAAGTTAAAGCAAAGGTGTATGCTCCATAAAGACTTTAAGATCTAACAGTGGACAGAGGTGTAGTCTGCATTGTACCGTGTAAAGAAAAAAAGTCACCTTAGTGCCAGTTATTTAATCTGTTTGAAACCTACCTATTCAAACTGCTAAAACTAGACAGGCATCATTTGCTGTAGAAAAGAAATACTTTTTCTCTCCAGCTGCTGTATATGTCTGGCTGCAGTGAGATCAGTTGAACTTTGTGGTGTAAATTATTATATAGGAATTTCATATATATTTTTGAAGGTGGACATTCCACACTACATGTGTTTTAGCTTTACATGTGTATGAAACAAGTAAATACAAACAAGAAGATACACTATTGTTTTAACTATGTTTATGCAGAATATGAGTACAGGGGCTGAGGAGACACCTCCTTTATAAAGAAAAAAACCCCAAACACTTCATTCAATAGTGCTCTGAACTGAGAAGTTAAGGCTTGACAACATGGTGACCTTTCTTTGCATTATTAAACTTAAATTTCTATAACACATTAATATCACATAAGATCAAGGATACTCTTAAGTGTGCAACTAGTTTTGCAGTCAGTTTTGTCTCTCAGAGTGCTGCAGCAGTCTCATTTAGGGATCGTCAGAACTTGCGTCACAATGACGCAGGCAGTGGGTACCATCCTCTTCTCACACCGCTGAAATAGTACTGCTGGTTTCATGTCACTCTTCAGCAGGCTGAAACGGTTATTTAGGAAGCCAATGCAGCTCATGAAGGTTTAAGCAGGTGCTGACACTTTTATTTAAGTGCATTTATTAACTAAATGTGAAATGAAAGCACACAATTGCAGCAATAACTTGACAGAAGGCATAACATTAAGCACTCTTCCAGCTCCTGATCAGAAGAACGATAGGCCTGAAGTTCCATGGGAAACTCTAGATTTCAAAGACAAATTTTAGACTCTTCTATGAAGAAATTGTTTTATGCTGTAATACTGAAAGCCATTTCTCCTCCATCTCTGAAACAAACAAGATTGGATAATGTTTGTGGTGGAGAGTTGACAGATTTGGAGCCTAATCTGCCCCCAGGGCATTAGTGGTTACTGATGCCATGACATGCCTTCTCCTCTTGCTGTATTTCATGACTCATCTGTCCTTTATGATTGTGATATTTAGCCACATGCACCCATTCAGTTTTGCTGCTGAACTGATAGTAGTGAATATCCCTTATTCTGCTATCACTCTGTCCTTGAGGTGAGCAGAACCAAGATCCTACAAGGAATCCTAGTCACTGGTTCTCTGATGGGCACGAGTTAAGTTGCACCACCGGCGGCCTGGGCTCTGGATGGGTGGCTTGAGTCAAAATTGTTTGCAGTCAATAGAAGAATCTCAGTGATTTTAATAGTGCACTGGAACTGTTCCATGGCCCACAGTTTGGGCTTTGAAATGAGTAAATGTAGTTGGAACACTGGATTTATTTTAAGCTGTAAGATTGGTGTTAAATGTATTTGAGGTTAACCATATGTTAATGACATTAAATGCATGATTCTATGATTCTGAATGCAAATGAAAGCTCTTGGAAGCATTTAACCTGTCTGTAACCATAGCAAGAAAATGAAAACGCTCAAGACCATTTTTTGTTTGTGTATATAAATTAGTTGAGGTTAATTGAAATCCTTCATAACTTGACTTTAGCATAGTTCACTGCTTTTGCCTTCAGGTTTTATTAAATTTTTATGTCTTCCATATTCTATGCATTTAGGTTTCCAGTAAATGACCACATTAGAGTAGTTTCCCAGCAGTGATGTAATACTACAGAAATAGTCCAAGCTGAGTTCACTTCAAAGTGTTACATTTTTGTCTTTGCCTCTTGCCTTTCACTTACTTTTTTCATGCAGAGAAGCAGTACAGATTGTTTGAAGATTGTGTAATAGGAAATGTGCACAGAATAGTGCTGTTTATAAACAGCAGCAACTGTGCAACTGATCCAGTGCCTTCCTTGTTGGGTGTGAGTGTAGAATCATCATTATTCCTGTGGAGTTTCATAAAATCAGGCTCTTTTCCCAAGGCTGTCTTTTTTCCCCCCTCATCTTTGTTTTAAATGAAGGTCTAGAAAAAAGGTTATTGCTTGAAACTCCATGATAAGAGAAAAAGCTGGTGTCTTTCTCAACAAGAAATGGACAGACTAAGGAAGCTCCAGCCTTTGTGTTTGCTTGAAAACTGGTAGAAAACACCTGTGGCATGACTTAAAGCAAGACTGTGTAGATAAGGAAGCTAGAACAATTACACATTTTTATGTTGCCAGAATTTTACTTCACTTTTGGACTCTGATTAAAGGGCAGCAGTTATCTGCATTTATGTATCAGTACCATGGAATTATCCCAGTAGATTAAGAAGTCAAATTCACTGCTTCTTTTTGGTCTTTCTCTAAATCACTCCCTCACACTGCATCTGGCCTACCTGCCTCTTTTATGAGACACTATGTTTTTATTTTCTTTTCACGAAGAATTGAGTAAATAGTTAATGCATTCATTGTGCAGATTTATAAATAAATGTAAAACTGAGCCCTGTTTATTGCCACACTTTCTCTGGGATGGGCAGAAACTGTTGTACCTAATGCCAAGAAAATGCCTGGTTTGGCTCAAGACTTTATTGTAAGCCATTTTCAGGCCAAGGACATTTTGAGGACTAGATCCAAGTCAGTATGGAGATGGCAGTGTATCATATTTTGTCAAAGGTGGAAATTTGACAGCTGAATTCACTGTGTAATTATTAAGTACATATATTATATATACCTTGTCAATGTATTAGGGTTCTGTATTAGGGCTCTGTCCAGCCTGATCTAGCGTGGGGTGTCCCTGCCCATGGCAGGGGGGTTGGAACTAGATGATCCTTGTGGACCCTTCCAACCCTGACTGATACTATGATACTATGATTTTAACTTCTAAAGCACCCTGGCAGAAGAGGGAAGGAAGGAAGAAAGAATCAGAAATATTGTGACAGGCCTTAAATTCTGCTGGTTTTATTATAACTCTGGATTGCCCAGCCCATCTTTCATTTTCCTAATGTATTTGCAGAAATAATTACCAAAAAGAAAAAAGTATCTCTTTGCTAAGTCCACTGGTAAAGATACATCATGCTTTAGAATAGCTCTCAGGTAGGTTGGTTTGTTTGTTTAATAATTTATTGAAATAATTTAGCATACCAGTCTCTTGGGGTTAAGCATATAGACTTTAATAATTGCTGTCTTTTTGGTATTATAGTGAGTTTAGATTCATGTTAAATTTTGGCCACTGTACTGTGAATTGGCTTGAAGTTCTGTTTGTTTCTCATTTGGATTCAAAAGACAGTCTTCATTTTGTTGTGCCTAATCCAAAGCAGAAGTGATAAAAATGACATCTGGAAGTCTTTCCCTCTGCATGTATAAACCACACTTAGGCATCATTCCCAAGCCTTCTTTCCATGCCTTCTGAGATTTTGGGGGAATGTCAGGTGTTTGCTTACTTCTGTTTGAATCTGGCCTTTCCTGCGAGTGTTCTAATAGATTTTCTATTCAATTAATCAGGCATACCTAGGAAGTGCATCCACTTACCTCATGTGAGTAGCCCTAAAGAATGGAAATCATATTTGTCATATGATAACAATTAGAAAATCGTAAAATATTCCCTGTTTTTGAGATACATATCACACTTATTTCCAAAACATATTTATGGGATGAAAGTTATGTCACCTCTATACTGAACCTTAGCATCAGTTTCATTGTAGGATAGAATAGAATAGAATAGAATAGAATAGAATAGAATAGAATAGAATAGACCAGACCAGACCAGACCAGACCAGGTTGGAAGAGATCTTCAAGATCATCAAGTCCAACCCATCATCCAACACCATCTAATCAACTAAACCATGGCACCAAGCACCCTATCCAGTCTCCTCCTAAACACCTCCAATGATGGTGACTCCACCACCTCCCCAGGCAGCCCATTCCAAAGGGCAATCACTCTTTCTGTATAGAAATTCCTCCTAACATCCAACCTAAACCTTCCCTGGCACAGCCTGAGACTATGTCCTCTTGTTCTGGTGCTGGCAGCCCAGGATTTGATTTGCTTTCTGTAAGCACACATTGTCTCCTTATGTTGATATTTTAAGAGGATTTTCAGTTCAGCTTCCATTGTCTTAAAGTGGTTTGCACAATTCTTCTGATTTCAGTTGAAATCAAAATTTGAGCAAAACCAGCTTTTGAAATCTGAAAACTAGGGCACACCACTGAAATAAATGTATTATTTTATTGAATTTTATCTCAAATATGTACACCTTTGTTCATTATCAGTTTGATAATGAAGGTGGAGACCCATTTGAGCACTTGGAAATATTTATGCAGTGTCATATTTCAATGAACTCTCTAAAAATTAATAAACATTAATGTAGTGTTACCTTAACAGAACAAGATGGCTCCTTACTGGAAGATCTCAAGCTATCTTCTTTGTAATTTCATTCTTTCAGCAGAAAAATCTTAAATGAGTATTTGACTGCACACTAGGTAAGAGAGAGAGAGAATGAGCATTTGTTTCGTGACATTTAGGCAGGACAGCTAGAAGTTCATACTGACCTCGTTACTGTTTGCACCTTACTATGACTGGCAGAGTCTATACTTTCAGAAATAGAAACTGAACTATATATTTAGGTCTCAATAAACAGGAATAGCATTATTATTGGCTCTCTATGAATGGGAGGACTTCTTAAATGTTGGTGATGAGCAGGAATCAGAAAATGAAGAGCCAAATCTCCAAATCCAATGCAAACCTTCTAATATAAACAGAAGCAACCACAATTAGAAGGGTAAATAACACATATTAGAACACAGTAGCATGATTTCAACACCCACCTTTGTATTTAATGTCTTCCTGTGACATACGTTTCAGCTAATAGAAGCCCTTTTATAAACAACAGAAATATATTCTAATGTACTATATAAAAAGTCAAAGTCAAAAGTCAAATAAAAACAATCATGATAAATCATTTGAGGAAAAATCCTGGAGTGAACTCCTGCTCCTGGTCTCAGGCAATGACAGGTCTCCCACTGATGCCAGCAGAGAATGATTTTACCTCTGCTTTTCAGCCTGCCTGATGGGAGACCATTACCAGACACAATGTTCAGTTGTTATATGAGATGGCAAATTTCTGCAGCAAGGGCTATTTTCTGTATGACTCATTTTAGACACAATCTGATGTGGAATTTTCAGAGATCTCCTTTTGTCTAGTACAGGTTTCCTTTTAGTGAGATATTTCTTTCTTGGGGAGTGCTGAATGCTTCACATGTGCAGGAAGAAATTCCTGTCCCCAAATTATTTAGTTCACATTCCAGTCCTTTTGCCAAACTTATGGTTTATTTGGGACTGATGTAAGCAGGAATCCTGAGGAATTTTAGAGCTACTGCTCCGAGTGTGATGATCTTGAAGGTCTCTTCCAACCTGGTCTACTCTATTCTATTCTATTCTATTCTATTCTATTCTATTCTATTCTGTTCTGTTCTGTTCTGTTCTGTTCTGTTCTGTTCTGTTCACAACCATATCTCCTGCTCAGCTGTCTGAGCACAGGCAGCCATTATTTCCTGCACACAATTCTCAGTTTTGTTCAAGATTCCTGAAAGCACAGAAAGCCAGACAAAGCAGGCAGCTACCAAACTCAACAAAATTCTGACACCTTTCTATAAGGAAAGAAGGTTTAGGCTGGAGGTTAGGAGGAAGTTTTACACAGAGAGAGTGATTGCTCACTGGAATGGGCTGTCTGAGGAGGTGGCGGAGTCAGCGTCACTGGAGGTGTTCAGGAGGAGGCTTGATAGGGTGCTTGGTTGCATGGTCTAGTTGATTAGGTGGTGTTGGATGATAGGTTGGATGCGATGATCTTGAAGGTCTCTTCCAACCTGGTCTGGTCTATTCTATTCTATTCTATTCTATTCTATTCTATTCTATTCTATTCTATTCTATTCTATTCTATTCTATTCTATTCTATTCTATTCTATTCATACTGAAAGTCCAGAAAAGCTTCAGTCTTCAAAGGAGGAAACTAAAAAGAATAAGTCAGAAATAGACCATTTTTATTTGCTTTTGATGTTCATGTACTTTAATCTGTCAACTTTAAGAACAGCATTTTTATCTAAAAAGTAGAAAGAATTCTATTTATAACAGCAAGTGAACAAACAATCAAGCAACAACAAAAACAAGCAAGCAAACAAAAAGATTTCCTTCTGGATATACACACTGGGACAGTGCCTAATTTTAGTAAGAACTTCAAAAGGGAATGTAATTGTTTTAAATTGTGATTTATACCTTTGATATCAAAATGAAAGACAATTACACTCTGATTTGCAAAAGCAAACTTCATAAAGGTTTATTTTCCCTACCTTGTATGTTCGGATAATTCTGTAAATCTTAACTGTGCTGTTTGGGTGTATGAAAGATTTAGTTTCTCTCTGAGTGGAATTTGATGGTCATTTAGGTTATTTAATCTTGGGATAGCATAATATATCCCAGTGTCCAGGTATCTTCCTTTTCTCAGTCTCTAAAGTCAAAATCCTCAATATTAGGCTGCATGATCTTATTTGATGGTTCACTCAGAAGAGTCTTTTATGAAGATTAACTTGTGTAGATACCTAACCAGCCAAAGCATGGAGAAAATGTATATTTGCAGCCCAGAAGGCAAACAGTGTCATAAGCTGTATCAAAAAAAGTGTGACCAGCAGGATGAGGGAGGTGGTTCTGCCACTTGTCTTGGCAGTCATAGCCCTAACAGGACATCCATTCAAATGATCCCCATTTCAGGACTGAATGTAATACAAGGATTTTTCTCAATGCATATGTGCGTAGCTTTAGCTTTCATGTGTCTCTTGGACTGTAAATAACTTTCTGAAATTCACAGGGATTGGAAATGAAACTAAGTCACTTATTGCATATTAGAAGAGATTACAAAGTTATTGTTACATGCTGTAATACGTTCACCCTAATGTCAAAAGTATGAAATCTGTACATGGCTTGGGAAGCTGAAAAGGGAACTGTTATGTTATGCTTGCTGGAGAGAAAAGGCAAACTGGTTTCTAGGTTCACTACATCCCTGGATTAAGAAAAGAATCATAGAGTCACTCAGGTGGAATGAATCCCTAGGAAGTCACTAGTCCAACCTTCTACCCACAAAAGAAGCCAACTCTATGAACAGGCACAGCTAGGACTGTTCAGGGCTTTCTGTTGTCAAAACTTGAAAACCTTCAAGGACAGTTTGCACAATGTTTATGGGCAAGCTGTTCCATTACTTCACTGACTGGGATGGATTGTTTAAAACTCATTATCAACCTATGTAACACCATGTCATTATCCAGTTAGTTTTAAACAATTCTTGAGTGAAAGCAAACAGATTCTAGCATCACTGTCCCCAAAAAAAATTGCATCCATTAGAGACTTTCTATTGCAACCCTCAGGAATGACTCTACTGCTATAACATCTGATGGCTGCATTTCTTTAGGAGGATGTGATATTTCATATAACCTAATGTGAACTGATTTAATTTTATCAAAATAAGGATTTGGGTTGTTTTGTCTCTTAATTAGCCTCTGGACTTGCCAGTGAGCAATAACTCCTTGATTCAGGGGCCCTCTGTCTTTTAGTGATTCATTGCTAAGCTTCAGCATTACACTTTTTTCCATTATCAACCTGTGTTTTGGTAAACATATTTGATGTAACCATCTAAATGGGAGTAAAAGATTTTTCTCAGCCTCTTGCCTGGGCTCAGATAATAGTGGTAACAGTTCTTCAGAGCAGCTGTTTTGCAGTCCAAATCTCCAGTACCTATTGTAATCAGAAAGCTGTCTTTCAAAGCACTGTGGGTGGGATATTTCTGTAGTTGGTGGTACACCATTGTTAATTAGCTTAGTAATGTATTCATGGATATTTCATAGATATAAATGAATAGGGATTGATCCTATCCACAGTTTTGTGTTCTGTAGAACAGAGCTCACATCTATAAATATGCTTCCACCAGTTTGTGCCCAGACTATCTAAACTCCAAATAAAAAGTTCATGAGTATAAAACATATAACTAGTGTTATTGTTACAGTAATTTTGTTCAGTGAAAAAAATAAATTATATATTTTATTTCTGGAAAAACTTAACATAAAAAATAACTGTATTTCACACAAGAAAAACAACTGGTAAGGAGAAAGTCACTGGATGACATTTAAAGAGTTTGTGTGAGTTCAGAAAATATAACAAAACGGATTTTTTATAAAGATGCCAAATTGCCCCAAAAAAAAATCAGTAGTTATGTTCAAGCACTGCTCTGTCAGCATTTCCATTCTAATTTTTGTCTTTCTAGGTTTTATAGGCCATATATAAAGACTCGTTGACAGTTGAACTGAGTTTAGGCTCCTCATCACATGACTGTAATGAAGTGGAACTGTCTTTAGTTTTGGACTCTTTGAAATATCGTACCTTAGATATAGCTTCATGTGTAAAAATAATCCCAGGGGAGATTTGTTCTATGAACTTGCAAATGAAAAGTTCCTTGCTAACTTTTTTGATATGTATTTAATCGCTGAAATCTGTTAGTCCAGACCTAAATACACATAGGTTTGAAAAATTACCTTCACAGGCTTTTGGAAAGTGTAGTTGTATTATATGGATCAAGCTGTGGATACTTTACTTCCCCTGGAATTTAGTTTCTGAGTTAGATATGGAGGTTCTTTGATCAGTTTTACGGCTTTACTGGCAGTAAAGAGATTAGCAGGTAGGCAACTTGGAAGGGAGAATAGGCTGAAGCCTGGCTTGGGGAGGGTCTCCATGGATTTTGCAAGGGGGAAGATAGATTTCTTTGGTTAGTGGAAAGATGGAGGGAAATTCTTCACAGGGGGCCATTTCAACATTCTCAAGTTATATTGAGGAGCACTCTCTGGCATGGCATCTTAACTGTACATATTTATAATTTTTCAGGATGCTTCTTGGAATGTTTCTGGATTAGGTGAACTAATTGTCTCTCCAAAAAAATCAGGAAGAGTTTAGAAGCTATGGGACTAATTTCCATAGAGAATTTGCATGCAGATCTCCCGCTTTTGAGGACTGAAGGGTTTAACAGCATCAAGGTAGGCCCATCTTCATAAGGTAATAGTCTCAAAAAATGCTCCCAGAATAAATTATATATTCACACAGATGTAGCCTAAAGTAGAATAGAATAGAATTGAATTAACCAGGTTGGAAGAGACCTTTGAGATCATTGAGTCTATCCTATCATCCAACACTACCTAATCAAATAAACCATAGCACCAAACATCCCATCCAGTCTCTTCCTAAATACCTGCAGTGATGGTGACTCCACCACCTCCCTGGGCAGCACATTCCAATGGACAATCACTCTTTCTATTAAGAACTTCTTCTTAACATCCAGCCTAAACCTCCCCAGGTGCAGCTTGACATTGTGTCCTCTAAGGTACCTCCTGGACAAAAAAGTCATCTGAAAGCTGAAGTGTTAAATCACTTAAGTCATACTGATTAGCTATGTTCATGGAAGCACAAGGCAAGAACAAACCTCTAGAGTCATCCTCATCCCAGGGTTTCTGTCAAGTTGCTTGACAGTCAGACTTGATGATCTAAGAGGTGTTTTCCAACTGAAAAAATTCCGGGATTCTATGATTCTCTTGTTGGAGATGTGAGCATTTCTGCTCTTTGGGAAATCTGACACACTGAATACAATAGTATTTGCTATGTCTCAGAATGATTGGCATAATTTGTCAAACCTACAGAAACACAATTTTTCAAAAGTGGAAACATTTTGTTTGATATAAGACAAATGCAGAAATATGACCTTTCTGGTTCCCAGATCTCAATCAGTTAGTGTGACAGAGACACTAGACCCTAGAAGTCCCCGAAGTCAAGCTGAGCTAGGAGGTTTATATCTTCAGGCTGGAAGTCCTGCCACCTTAATTGTAGACATGGGAAAATATCAAGCCCTAAATAGGGTCTCAAGTGATGGTCTTTAAGGATGAAAGTCTAAATTCCTGAGTTATTCCTAGTTCATAGAGAAATAAGTAGACTTCTCTCTGAGTAATTCAAATCCAAATTCTAGAGAAAGCATGTTCTTCTTTACCCTAAACGTTCCCAAAATGTCTTCCAAAATGATATCCCATTTCTATAAAATAAAAGGAAGATTTCCTATAGCAAATTTCTGGATAAGATTACAAGAAATTGTACTGAAGTTGATGGAAATAGTCATGCTGAGGAAATTCAACACATCTGAGTGATATTATTAAGAGAGTAGTAACATCTCATTTGGAAAAAGAAGATGATTTTAAAATAAATATTACACTAAACTTTTCTTTTTTTTTTTCAATAGCCTTCAGTTATGTTTAAGCTTGATATCCTAAAAGAATGACATTTCATTTCAAATAATCTCTAAAGCAGACTGGCTGCCTTTTAAATAGTATCATAGTATCAGTCAGGGATGGAAGGGACCACAAGGATCATCTAGTTCCAACCCCCCTGCCATGGGCAGGGACACCCCACACTAGATCAGCCTGGCCAGAGCCTCATCCAGCCTGATCTTAAACACCTCCAGGGAAGGGGCCTCAACCACCTCCCTGGACAACCCATTCCAGGGCTTCACCGCTATAGAAACAAAGAAATGTCATACTGTACAATTCATGGTGATAAAGCAGTTTCAATTTTACCCTTATGTAAATGCAGTTAAACTTGACACTCTTTTGGTTTTATTTTTTCAATAAGCATTGACAAGTTCTGTGATCCACAGGAGAAAACACCACAAGGAAGGTTTGGTTTTGTTTTGTTTTGACACTCTATTTAAGTATTACATTTATCTATAATGTTTTGTTTCTATGACTAACAGACCCCAAATGTGAAACAATTACCATTTTCTTGTCTCTCAGGAAAACTGAAAACCCAGAAAATGACAGATTCTTAGAATCATGGGTTTTGTCCCAAAAGAAGCAAGTGCCTCTGACACCTCCTTCCACTCTGATTGCCAGCTTGGCTCTAGAGAGCAAGCTGTGAGGATGGAATTGACAAAGCTCCAGCTATTTTATGCATACAGTAGTTTAGTCCTTTAAAATTTGAATTATGGACCACATTGCTTTCTCCTGGAAAATCTCTCAGGAAGGCAGAAGGTATTCCAATAGCAACATGAGCGTGAATTTATGTGGAGGATAAGAGGATCCAAAAGTATTCATTTAGATTTTATTATCAGAACTACCCGTAGGGAACGAGCCAGTTCAGTAGTATGCCCCTGAATCTTGGCATCCTCTTGTGGAAAACACGTTACTCACTTTGCTCTCTTATCATTACAGAGTACAGGTTTAACTTCTCCCAAACATTCAAAACAGCTACTTAGTCTGAGTAACACTTTATTCTGCAGATAGTCTTCCACTAAAATCAATACGCTAGTTATGGAGTAAAATGTACAAAGAGAGATTGATACCTGAGTCTGTCCAAGAAAACATCTAAACCACAGAGGAAGAATTAACACAGCAGCATTTCCATTAATATTGTGGTCAATCTGCTGATTCCACTGTCTACTCAGCATTTGGTCTCCTCCTTTCCTAGACCTAACTTGCCACATAGAGTGTTAAAAGACTGCCAAACCAGCAATGGTTGCCGCAGTTATTTTCTTGTCTGCTCCCGTTCAGAGATTGGAGGCCTTTGTATGCTATTGTCCCTTTATTACCCTTCCAGAGCGGGCAGAGAGGGCAGCCCATGTAGAGCTGAAAGAAAGCTAAGGGCAGAAGAGGACAAATCTCCAATTCCTGGTATAGATGTAAGGCAGGAACTAACTGAATAATTGGTGAAATAGTAGTTCACTAGCTTCAGAATCATCAAAGAATTCTGATTGTAGTGATGAGGAGAGCAACCAAGTACATCTGGCTTTCAGGAGAGTGGAAAGTCTACTTTTATGCCAAAGTTAGTCCATAAATGTCTGGCTCTGATCCCAGCTTTGTTGGCCCATTATAAGAACTTTTATTTGACCTTTTTATTAATGTCAGTGTTGTTCTAAGGACACAGATGTCTTAAATTCTCAAAAGGCAAGAAATTAAAAGTGATGCATTTGTAAGAATCATACACACATTAGGTATCACTGCCTTAAAGTACTAGCTTGTTTGAAACTAGTAAGAAGATAGGTCAGTGTGTGTGAAGTGTGGATCTTGTGGCTTAGGTCCTGAACAGATGATGAATAGATTTAAAAAGTCATGCCCTTTTCAAAGTGATCATAAGAAATAACAGCATGTGGTGCAAATACAACATCTTGCTTTGGGATTATTTATGCTTATATTACAGTCTTCTTAAACAGGAAGTTTTGTTGTTTCTGGTGCTACTGTATTATGTCTCTCTTAGTTTACAAAAACAAGCCTATTCTGTTTCTTGGAAATTTAAATTAGACATAAGGCTCAGTGGTCTGTTGAATGAACATAAATATAATGGCATTTAAAATGCAGGTATTTACGTCATAAAATATGAGCATTTATATAATAAACTAAATTTTTAGTTCTTTTAGGGAGGTATTTATGTGCATGAAGGGGAATTGAGCTACAAAAGCAAATGTTCAGATATATGTCAGACAAGTAGACAAATTCAGTTTGAAATTTTTTGATATCTGGGGAGGAGCCAACATGAAATGAATTATGTAGTATAAATGAACACTGTGACACACCAAACATTCCATTCGTTTAACTTTTGGTCCATATGTCCAAATCTTCAATAGATGATCAAGCCAATTATTATTTTCTTTACTGCAGAAGAGGGTCACTCAGGGATTTGCAGTGGATAGAGCTCAAACCATTTATTTGAATCTGGATGAAGCTAATAGTGATCACAAGTCAGTACTGGCTGCTGTGTGTGTTTGGTGGGCAGACGTGTGATATGGGGACATATGTGACAGCTTGGCAGTGAGATGCCAACTGGTATTGGACACCAATCTTTGTAATGTAAAGTAACCTCACACAACCTGCTCCTAGGCAGTTTTAGCCAAAAGGCCAAACATAGAATGGGCACTGAGACAGAGCTAAACTTTCCACCCCATGTAGCAGTTGCTTAAAACACACATTTTAGCAGGGCGGGTAGTAAGAACGCCTCTTTATTGCTGCTGTCTGTGTTGTACCAAGCCTGTGGAAAAACTGAAGAATGGAGCTTCCAGCAAGGCCAGCTCGGTGCTTCTCATAAACCTCTTTTACATTCCACCATTGTACTTGTGTTCAGCTGGAAAACGTTAATCACCACTATCGCCATGCACCTTCACTATGCCTGACAGTGTTTTCTCATTTGAACGCAGCTTTGCAATCTACTTTGACTATGACATGGTCAGAGCTAGAGTTATGAAATGCCACCTTTTAAAGGAGAGTTTAAATCAACACTATTTTATTCACTGTCTTTTAATTTTTCTGTTATATGCCCAGAGAAAAGTGATTTTCAAGGACTGAGGGCTGGAAAGGGGCCAGCAGCCCCATGCCCTCCCTGACAAGCCCCATCCCTCAGTCCTCAGTGATGCAGGCTAGAGTGGGCCAAGGACAGTAATGGAAGTCAGTCAAGGTTCAGCCAGTGCAAGGCTACAGATTTCCAAGCTTGTTCAAGCCCCTGAAACAAGGAATAGGGTCATGTTCAGAGATGGCAACCAACAGTACCCAGGCTGACATGGAAGTCATGGAAGTCAGCTCACCGACCAGAGTCCTGGTCTGAGTATACAGGGCCAAGTACAGACATGCTGAAGTGTGGCTGCAGCTGCAGCTTGGGTAGAGTATGAAAGCAGGACCCTCAGGTCAGCAGCAACCCGGCGTGAAGAGAGGAGGACCTTTGATTCTGACTTTTTATTTTAAGGCCACCAGCTGCATTGCTTCTAAGTTGACCCCCAGCCCAGGAAGTCAACCCCTGCTTGAGATATTCAGCATTCTACCAGTGCTGTGCGGTCTTAGTGAAAGAAACAGTTTGGAGCATTCAAACAAGTTTTCTTTTGGCTTTTTGTGTTCAGTGGATGTAAGTGTTACAAGCACTTAAAAATACTTGTAACTTGTTCAGATGTTCCCTGAAGGAAACTCTACTTCACAAGCAATTTTGCTATAGATGTGAACTAGGGACGTAAGAGGTACAAAAGCATTTTGATTTCCTAAACATTTGCTACTAGTCAGCATAACCTGTGGCATTTTGAGTTAAACAAAAGTCTGTGACTGACATCTTCAATAATATAAACCTTGGGACTTCTGCAAGATGCAAATTCTATTGGCCTAGAGGTTCTGGGGTGTATAATGCTCTGTCAAAATCATATTCCAAATAGGCAAAGCTTTGTTATGTGTGACCCAGATGGAATAGTTAGGAAACAGTATTACTGAGACTTTAGTCTGTATAATGTATGCAGATCAGTGGCAAATTTTGAGGCAGAATAGCATAAATTTCCTCTGGGATTTTGTTTTGTTTGTTTGTTTCATTAAAGGGACTTTTCTCCAACATGTAGAACTTCGACTGGCCAATCATGCCTTTAGTAAAATTACTGGTTTCCTATTGACTGTAACTTTCTCAACATTTTCTCAACAGAAATGTTTCTGAAGTTACCAAAGGGCACTGGAAATTAAGCCTGCCTCTTGGATGACTGTCTTCAGACACCATCACTATGCTTTTCCTCTGATAGCCTCCAGTTCCCCTTGAATTCTCCATATGAAGTTTTATCTCCTTTCATGGATTTCAGAAAGATTGTTATACATTTTTCTTCTGAACTGACTCTCTAAGAATAACAACCATTTAAAGGTGTTAAACTGTTATCTGGTGCCTAATGTTCAGACCTTCTTTATTTTTGTTCTAACATTTTGTTCTAGCATTCATTTTCATCAAAAAAAAAAAAAAAGAGCAGAGACATGACAAAATAAAGTAGATAAAGAGTTACACAATACTGAAAAAGTACAAAACATGGTAGTGATAGTTAAACCTCGGAGTTTGATTTGGCTTGGATTAGCACCCCAAAGTTCTGGTCCCTATTAAAAGCTGCATTTTTGACAAGAAATTGGACCACTTGTCTTCCAATAACAAACTGTCTGGTTAGCATTACGGCGTGTCCTGGTTATCGTCACGCTGAAAATGTCATAGGATTAATTTTCCACATGGAGAGTTCCTCCTTCCAGATCCAGTGTGATCTTTGTAGGATAACAGGATGCTGTCTGAAATTATATGTCAGTGGATGTGTATGCACGTGATGGGCAAGAGTACAAAACGTGAATAAAAGGGGTTCATCAGCAGGGACTGAACAACAGAAAAGTATATATAAGTGCCATGATTTTATGCCATTGCACACCCTGAGAGCAGAGTTCATCTCATCATTTCCAGGCAAAGGCTAAGCAGTGGTCCAGGAGTGGTAAAGAAATGATGTAAAACCAAGCTTAATATTCTCTAATAATGTTTTGAGAGAATGTGTAAGATCTAACTTTCAGAAGTTACAAAGACATCATAATGTACTTGGAATAGTTTTATTTAAGCTAAACCCACATGAAAATAAAGGCCATAGAGATGCACAATAATTTAGGTTGGTAGAGACCTCTGGAAGCTTTCAATTTTTTTATGAAGTGGTTACTATAATCATTTGTTAATTGCTATAACTGAATAGGTGGGAATACAAATATGTTATATGATGTCAACCTTACTGAGTAGTAGATATCCCATGCTTAAGAATTCCTCCAGAGTCAAAGTGTTGATATTGAATTGATACAGATTTTTTTCTGAGGATTCCAAGACTTTCCCACACTTTGCTGAATCCAAGATTCTGAGCCAGCCATATTCCTTACAATAAGTACCAGTTTCTGAGGAACTGCTCAACTATATAAGGCATCTCAGGACATGTTGTGTCACCAACACAAGTCTTTGCCACACACGTAGGTATCCCATAGGTCCTCCATGCACTTGGCAACACCCAACACTCTTTGGCTTCCCCAGCGCTAGCCAAGACCTCCACAGCAATGTTTCCTGACCAAGCCTGGACAACAAATCTGCTGGGGCAGTTCTGCCCCTTTTCTGGATACAGTCCTAACTCCCACTTCTGCTGCAAAGTTCTGAGTTTAAAATAAGTACATCCAAGACCGTCAGCATCTCTCTCAATGCAGAGAGCAGCTTATGGATCTGTCCCCTTCTCTCCCATTCCAACCTTTTCTCACTTGCTCTGCATGGTCTGTGCAGAATACGCCACTCCTCTTCCTTGATGCCAAATTGGGAGAGAGAGACAGAGTAATCTCCCATGCACTGCAGTTGTTTCTGCTCAGACTTCCATTCACATCAGACCCTATTACACATGACTCAGTTGCTTTGCCATGTTACTTGCAAACTGGAGTCCTGCCCACTGGGCCACAGTGGCAAGAGTTTGCCAAAGAATATCCTCCTTGCCAGCAGAGTATGGCAGCCCAGCTGGTGCTGACAGACACATCTCTGTCCAGGTAACACAACTTCATCTACAATATTTGCAAGTGCCATTTTATCTTCAGAGGAAGACTGCCCTGGGATCTGCTTATTCCCAACCTTTGCTTGATGTTTGTCCCCTACCTGCCTGACTCCAGAAACAAGCAGCAGCTACTCCTCACAAGGCATTGAAAAGAATACCAAGATATTCAGTTCTTTCAGCCCTTCACTGAAAATACATGTCCCTGACAAACCCAGACCTTATGGCTATGTTGTATCTTGCCTCTTTCCACATCTTCCCATCTCTCTTCTAGAGCAAATACACAAACTGAAGCTTTAAAAGCCTCTTCTGCTGCTCTCACTTATCCCTGGCAGGGATATATGGGCGAAATACAGTGTTGACAAATTAAGAATTACAGATATGTAACTTGGCCAAGAAAATAACTCTGTCCTCACTGTCAGGTAGAGAACATACAGCAGGGGTATTATCTCCTCCTCCTGCACCTCTGTCCTGCACATTTGCTATTGCCTCAGTGCGTACTACAGGAGAGGAAAAGAGACTGCCAAAATATCCCCATGCCTCTCCCTTGCCACTGTCCTGGCCAGTGAAACAGGATATACCAAAATAAGATCCAGCTCTTCAAACAGAACAGAAAAAGCATTTTTTATCACTGAGTGTCTCGGTGCAGTAGGGCAGCAAGCCATGCCCTTTCTTGAGCTTTAAGCCGGGTTCATCACAGCTGGTGGTGAACACCAAGGGGACCCTTGAAAAGAATCCCTCTGCACAGCCAGACAGTGGCCTAACCCTGTAAATGCCCAGGCAGAGAGCTTGCCCCTATTTCAAGTTACACCAACAAGCCTCAGCTTCATGACTTTTTGGTAGACAGACACCTGCTTCAGCAGCTGAAGCTGAAATTTCCCTGGTAGGACAAGCAGTCTCACTGAGAAGACAAGCCAAGGCAAGTGGAGGCATGGCTGAGCCATCTGAAGAGTTGACATGAGTATTTTGCAGTACTTTTGTGGGGGAGCAGGGATGAATCCCACTGTTGACAAGGAAGGGTTCCTGAGATAACCAGTATCCCTCTGACTTCTTGCCTCACTAAAGGTTTTCTTGATGTACATGAGTGCAATCTATAGTCTCAAAACATTTAAATCTTAATATAATAGAATTTATGCTGCAGCAGACATGAGTTGACCTTAGCCATAATCCACTTTTACCAAAAAAACTCTAAAATGATGGTAAGTCTTACAGAAGCTAACATAAGGTCATGTTTACTTTGCATATACATGCACTTCTGCTCTCAGAGACCTTTTTGCTCTGGGTTTGATCCCTGAAAGGCTTTGCTCATCTTAAGTATCACAGTGAAAGCCATAAAGGCCAGTCAAGTATTTCCTGCTTTTGTTGCAATCATTTAGACTCAAAAGCCTGCATTGTTTTCTCTAGTCTAGTAACATGCAAACATAACAGGATTTAGGGTTCCAAATTATAGGTGACTCTCATGGAGTTTCCATTTTCTCTCACATAACTCAAACAATCTTAACTGTATCATGTTGATTTGTATTGCCAGGTGAAATCTTTAACAGAAGATGAAACTCAATAAAGGTTTAGAGTCTCAGGTCATGGAAATGGAAAGGGCAACAAATTTTAACACAAAATTCACCAAATCATAACAAGGTTGCAGCCCACATAATCTGTGCATTAATTCAGACACAACAGACTTAATTTTGTTGCCTAAATGTAAGCTTTGCATTGATTTTTTAAATTCTCTATTGTATTTCTCCTGGTCTTCAGGAGGAATGAAATAGTTTCAATACCTTGTGTTTTACCTACAGCTTCCCAACTTATGCTAGAAACATAAGCTCCATTTTTATACGTCTAAGTGTAGGTAACTGACTGAAGTTCATTTTAAGTGACAGATTTTCAGCCAGCAGGTATGAAGCTGTACCTATTAGGTACATGAAAACCTGAAATTGCCTTTTCATACCTGTTGTAAGCAAAGACTGAGAAAGCAAATCAAGTGGTTTTTTCTCTCTTTATTAAGCAGTGATAAATGGAAGCTACTCATCAAAAAGGAAAAATAAATTGTGGTATATATATACATTAAATTCAAGAGAAGGAAAGAGGAATCCTCCAAACTCAGCTAAATCTTTTGTGTTTTTTTTTTTAACTAGTTTAATAGAGTTTGTTGGCTTTTCTTAATCAAGTGTGTATCACATTATCAAGGTTATACATGAAAAAAAATGAATCATACAATAACATCTGATTTGCCTTTGGAAGGTGGGGTTGTTGGAACTGTGAACTTCCGTCTACTGCAACAAAAGGGAGTGGAGCATCCTGAGCCAAAAAGCTAGACAGGAAAGGTCTGCTGAGATAGGATGAAACCATAAATGCAAGATAATCTAGGGCTGCCTGACACAAGAGGTATTATATAGGTTTTTCCAACAAAATATAAAGTATTTCTAAGATTTTAGTAAACTTCAGATTAATTTTTTTTATATGATTTGTAGTATATAAGATCAAAATATATCTATTACCTTTGCAGTAAAAGGTTGTTAAAACTGTAAATTATTCCAAGGAGATATACATCCACTATTTATTTGATATAGTGACCAGTTCATTTATCACAGAATCACAGAATCACCACTATTGGAAGAGACCTCAAAGATCATCAAGTCCAACCTGTCACCACAGACCTCATGACTAAACCATGGCATCAAGTACCACGTCCAATTGTCTCTTGAATGCCTCCAGGGATGGGGATTCCACCACCTGCCTGGGCAGCACATTCCAATGGCTAAGGACTCTCTCTGTGAAGGACTTTCTCCTCTCCTCGAGCCTAAACTGCACAGCTTGAGACTATGTCCTCTCATTCTGGTGCTGGTTGCCTGGGAGAAGAGACCAACCCCCTCCTGTCTACAACCACCCTTCAGGTAGTTGTAGAGAGCAAGAAGGTCTCCCCTGAGCCTCCTTTTCTCCAGGCTAAACAATTCCAGCTCCCTCAGCCTCTCCTCATAGGGCTTGCGCTCGAGGCTTCTCACCAGCCTCATTGCCCTTCTCTGGACATGTTCAAGTGTCTCAATGTCCTTCTTAAACTGAAGGGCCCGGAACTGGACATAGTACTCAAGGTGTGGCCTAACCAGTACTGATTTTAGGTTTGGTGGAATTTCCCAAAACTGTTTTGCTGACAAAAGTTTAAAAATCCTATTTTTAAAGTCTGTCTCAGGGCTCCTCAAAACCTGCTTGTCAAGCCTTTCTCTTTTAGAGCACAACAAGGAAGCTTTTCTACACTGTTTTTTTTGTTGAGGAAGATGTCCCTGACATAGAGCAAATAAAAAGCAACTCCAAACCATGAGATTTTTTTTCCCCCTGTGTCTAAGAGCAATCAGTAAATATTGTTCAGCCAATATTTGAAATAACACACTCTAGCTGTCCTGGAGAAAAAAAAGAATTGTAAATTTCGTAACACATGAAGCTGTTCATTTCCCACCTTATCTGTGGACGCACATTTCTTCCAAGAGTTCCTTCCTTGCCAGGTAAACTTCAAACATATCATTGCTTAGTGCCTTTTCTACTTTCAGAGGAATGTGGATTGGGAAATGTTGAGGGAGAAAGAGAGAAAGATTAGGTGAGCAGAAAATTCTGGTTTGAGTAAATGTCTCCTCTCTTCCCATAACAAATTAAAGTATGGAATAGATAAGTCTACCCTTCCAGATTTTCAGTGATAAAAGATGTTTTCTGAAATCATCTTGGAAACACGTGTACTGATCCATGCCTTTACACATTTACAGGGAGAAACAATTTAGAAAGGGATACCCTGAACTATAACAAAACCAGAAATGAAAAAGTGTTTAAGACTGATTATCTGTATCAGTTCTTTCTGACAGCAAAATCCAGGGCTATTCTGCTTGTCGTTTAAAGGCTGCACCTAACTACTGATACTCTGTGGAACTCATGAACCCATTCTGTCTTCAGGAGGAGAGGAGAACCGCACAAGATGCAGAACTTGAGCCCTGTATGGACTTGGTCTGATTGGTAAATTGGACAGTGTACATAGCAAATACTGATGATGGATAAAAATGCATTGTTTGAGTTTGAGTCACCCTCATAGCTGATCAGAGGCTGGTAACTTGGTTAACTGGTTAGGGTTTGGGGGGTGGGGCAAAGAGGAAGGGGAGAATAATTCTTGTTAAACTCAATAGGAAGAATATAAATCAGTTCTGTAGAATGGGAAGGGTTTGAAGATCAGAAACAGAGTCTTTACCCCAACCTTCTTTTCTTTGCTAATTGCTGCCACAGGATTTCCCTACTGATTTCCTTTGACCTCATCTGTGAGCAGTGCAGCTCTGTTTGGCTAACATGCCTTTGGGAATTAAGGAAATGAGAGATGAGGTTGTTATTATCTTTACGGGCTGCTTGGGTCACAGACCATCTTTTTTTCTGTCCCCCATTTCCTATTTTCACAACGAGATTCTGTAAGAAAAAATTCAAGAGCCTTTGGTGGTGGAGATTCTGTAAGAAAAAATTCAAGAGCCTTTGGTGGTCCAGACTCCTCTCTATATTTCTCTCCACACCCTAGCATGGAACAACATTATGGCCCTTGTTTGGGGAAGAATAGTGGATGCATGAGCAAGACACACTTGTGTGCTGAGTAGCCGTTTTGTCTCCATGGCTGATAAAACCTCCTGTTCTTGGCCCAGGTAACTTAGCATAGCAGACACAAAGACAGGGCCCATGGAAACTACCTGCAGATGAGGACAGTGATAAACAAAGCTGCTTTTCTCTTCCCAGTCCCTGGAACAGCATGAGTGTGGGGGCTTGAGCCATGACCAGAAGTCTTGATCTCAGTAAGACATGCTGGGCACAGGGGCTGTGGTAGTGCCCGTGGAAGACAGGGAGGGAAGACCAAGCAGCTATAAAAAGATGTCCCAGCTCCTATTTCTGACTTACTGTGAAATATTTAACTATTAAACACTATGAGAATCTAAATAATGGTGGTATTACCTACTGACTCAGAACAAGTGCATTTCTTATACTTTGGAGTAAGAGGTGGTCACATCATAAGGGCAATTAGAAATCCGTCTCTCACACTCAACAAGAGCTGGGTTTGCTTAATTGTGCTTCAGGCCACAGAACAAATCCTTCTAAGCATTTGTGACTTACTAAATTATTTTGGTCTTTGAGATGGTAGAACTAGGGATACAACACAAGCACTCTTGTAGTTATAGATAAATTTCTACTATTCCTACACCACCTTCCTTCAGACTGCTCCAACAAAAGGGTGTAAGCTGTTTACTAAGAAGCTGTACTATTAATTCTGTGCAAATGTGTCCCTTGAAGTGCTAAGCATGCTGATACTGAAAAAAAACAAACCCAACTTTATTCTGAGAAATTGAAATCTGCAATTTAGGAAAGTAAGTGCAAAGATGTGGATGTATGAAGAGTTTGATTGGTTTTCCTCAGCTGTTGTGATTCACAGCCTTGTACAGAAACTGGAGTAGGCAATTGCAATCTGTTCATGTTAATACCTTAAGCAGTAAAGTGAGATGGCTGAAGAGCAAGCATCTCCCTTTGCTCCAGGATGACAGTGACCTCTGGCAGAAGTGCAAAGCAGATGAAGTAATCACTTCATCAAGAAGTGCCTAAGTTCATCTGTTAGTGCCTGAGGGCCCATCTTCAGTTTGAGTATCATATGTCACATAATTTACAAACACAGCAAAACAGACAGCCTCTGTTTTGAGTAGATCATTACTTTTAATAACTGGGACAGAAAGCAAAGAGAAGAAATATAACATGCAAGCACAACAATAGCAGTAATTTTATTTTAGGCTTTGCTGAGGAGGGGAATGAAGCAATTGAGAGATATGTAGGAGTGGTTAGAGTATGTAATCAAGTAATATGAGGGAGATAACATCTAACAAAATCCGTGCAAAATGCTGATGAAAACATTGCTCTCCAAATGTCCCTGCTTTGGCTGCTTCAACTTGAACCCTTGTCTGGCTCCACTGCATAATTACTGAACACAGTTCTTTGAAGAATATGAAGTAAAATGTGAATTTCAAAATATTTCTTCCAGATAAGTCCTTTGCAAACTCCTTTTCAAAACCCTATCACTTCTTTTGGTGTATATTTTAAGCTGTGTCTTCAGCGGAAAGCCAGGCCACATGTGGTCTGTAGTACAAATTTGGCCTAGAAGTGAAACCCCAAAGCAGGTTCCCATTTTTTATATAAACCCTGTGGGTGAGCTTTAAGAAATCACTTCCCCTGGGATTTCAAAGCACCTTGGGATATAAGAATTGAACTGCCAGAAAGGAGGTAAATAACTTTGATGCCTCAGTTGCTGGACTGTTCTGGCTACAGCTACACTCATGGTAGGAGTGTTTTCTGGTACAGATTCCATATGCCCATGTTCCCTTATCAGAAGATGCCTGGAATGTGGTGCAGTGACTGCTGTGAGCTGAGGGCAGCCATGGTCTAAGCATCCCACAAATCATATCAGCTTATATTGTAATGGTCCCATGAAAGTTGTTTGTATCTGAATTCTCTGGCTAACATCAGGTCTGTTACATCATGAAAAGAGAAAACAAAACATACAGAGGCAGACCTCAAGCTTGGATCTGTGTAACTCACTTCACAGTCACTTTGTGTTTGAGACGTGATAATTTATTCTAGTACCTTCCTTAATATAATAGAGTTAAATCTTCACTTCAGTGTCAAGTGCAGGTCCCAGACTGCATCTTTAAAGCTGATTAATTCAGCTTGTAAGTGTGTAGGTAGGTGTTGGTCTAAATAGAAAAAAAAATAATGAAATCATTGAGAAAATGTTAAAGATCTGATATGCAGAATTTGCAAGATTGAGGGGTGCAGAAAAGCAGAACTCACTTAATGTTCAAGTAGTTTGATGATACAATATTATTTCCAGTTGTCAGCAGAAATATGGTTGAGAATCATAGCAATAATACAACACTTCTGATAAAATCAAAGTGTGCTGTAGATGGAGAAGGTCTTAAAAAATAAATAATTAGGAAAATAGAAGTTTGTAAATAGAGGAAAAGGATTCTAATTCATGGGAGTTATTCTGAAATACATAGCTGCTGATAAATGCAGATCCTGTGCCTGCCTTCCTTCCTTCCTTCCTTCCTTCCTTCCTTCCTTCCTTCCTTCCTTCCTTCCTTCCTTCCTTCCTTCCTTCCTTCCTTCCTTCCTTCCTTCCTTCCTTCCTTCCTTCCTTCCTTCCTTCCTTCCTTCCTTCCTTCCTTCCTTCCTTCCTTCCTTCCTTCCTTCCTTCCTTCCTTCCTTCCTTCCTTCCATTTTAACTAGGTGTTTACTAGCTACACTGGAAGCATATGAAAAAAAAAGAAATGGAGTAGAAAATGTCAGTTGTGATCCTATTTGTGAAGTTTGTTACACAGTCACACAAGTCCAGCTGCATTAATATGGGCTGCAAACATTGCACAATGGCAATGCACAGTGATAAGTAATTCCATTCAGACATCTTCAGATACCTGCATTGTTCAGCAAGGCCTCCTGCAGCAAACACTAATCTGTCAGATTAACATGCTCACAAATAAATCTTGAAAGATTATTGCAGTGTTTGTTTCTGTCTTTAAACTGGCTGCCCCAGATCTTCTGGACTAATTTTCCACATAGGTACAAACAAAGCTAGTGTTTATGATTAGCAGTACGTTAACAAATGTTACAGGAAAGTCTGGAGGCTCTGGCGGAAGTTTGGGGTTGTCAGGGTGCTGCACACTGGAGACCGAGTTCCTTGTTCCAAAGAAACCTCTTCAGCATTAAATGCCTTGAGCGCTGAGTAGGGGAAAAGTAGCATAGCAATGGTGTGGAGTACTTAAACTGGTTGTGCCATGACTCTGCAGAAAAGCAGAGACATAGAATTTAGAAAAGCAGCTATAATAATATAATAATAATAATATAATAATTACAAATATTTGTCTAGTGTGCCTGTGTCTCTATTTTCTTCCCTAGAAATAAGAAGGCTGTACACAAATACTCCAAAAGAGCATTTTTTAATTATTTTTTTTCTTCTTCCCACCTCCCTTTTCTGAGGTACAGTGTCAGGCTTTCTCTCTCCACCGAAAAGACCATGTGGTAAAGTGCTTGCTTTAGAGACACTGGCCTTTTCTTCTTGTGGAAAAAAAGGAGCTCCTGTTTTATGGTGGCCTGGAGGCTGAAGAACTGACTGCTGCCAGGGCTGCTACTCTAATGGTTTCAGCAATCAGCCTGGCTCCATCTGAGAGGCAAAGTGGTCAAGCCTCTGCTTACCCACTGTTTACTCTGTAACCGGGAGCAGCTTCTCACCCCCTCTCCCTCCCACCCTTTGAGCTGGGCTTGCACTCGTAAACCCGATCACAGCATCAGCACAAAAATCATTAGAAAGAACCAGCCATCTGCCTGTGCAAAATGGTGCTGAGTTTCTCTCTTGAAGAATGAGCTTTTGCTTCACTTTTCCTTCCAGCTGTTTGGGAAAATGTCAAGATTAGATGAGTCACATGGCAGATCAGAGCTGAGCAAGAGTTTTTTTTGCTTGCTGTTTGAAGCTGTAAGAACAAGTTTAGTACTGACCCCAATGCTTCATCAGAGAGAGACTGCAGTGTTTCAGCAGATTTTGGAGAATTGATTGCTGACATCTAGACTAATATCACAGAAATTGTTAATAAAACTTTTCTTTTTTATATAATGTCCTATAGTAAAACCAAATAGACAAAATCCCTACAAGACAAACTGAGATTCCTGTCTCCTGCAGTTACATATTTGTATTTTCTTAATTTTTTTCCCCCCATCAGGCAGTAAAGCACTTGAAAAGGTATTTTATAGGATGAACCTTGTAGGTCATTCTAGGAAGTAAATAACTGGCAGGCTTTAAGGAGTTACTGATTAGTTTTTACTAGCAACTGTTACTCTGCTATTGTGTCTGCTAATCTTATAGCAAAGAGTATTGCTGGTAGGCTATCATGTCTCAACAACATAGCACTGCACCAAACTACTGCTAAATCTGTCATGTTTGCTTTTGTACCAGGCTGTGCTGAATGACAGTTTTATTAACTAGAGGAAATCTCCTCTCTAGCAACATAAAACCAGTGTGAAACTAGGCAGCTCTTTCTGAAATGTATAGCACATTCTGTCCTTGGTTGTGACAATTTTCTTCAGTGAGTTGACTGAAAGCTATTCAATGTCTATCACTTGTTAAGCTGGGAAGTACCACGTTGGCAGACCTGAACTGCTCTCCTGTGAGGGGCTGGGAAATGTTAAGTAGCTGCATGTGTCAGTTTTTCATCTTACACTGAAAGCCTTTTTATTTGCAAGACCTCCCCAAAATTAAATTCAATTTCTTATTCAAACTTGAGGACAAATTATTGGTCATCTACAAAGTATGGCCAGGCTCCATTTATTTAGGGGTTTTAGCTATTTTCTAACTTGAGGAACATAAATGTCACAGCAAAGAAAATGTCCAGAAAAGATGGCAAGGTGAAGTCAAATTCAGAAAGCTATGCCACACACAGAGAGTTATCAGCTGCATAAGCCCTTTTATTTCTTTCTTCAGCACAAACCCCTGGGCCAAAAGATCATGCTGACAAAAAGATTTTAGCAAAATATTTTGGTTAGTGGCAAAATGAGACAAATTTTATTGGTCCTTTTCTTGTCTTCTTGTGTTGTAAAAAGTTGAATACCAGCACAGCCTAAATCACCAAGGGTGCAGTTAGTTCTGGGTGTGATAGGGGTGGTAAAAATGTTTTAAACCAGATGCTGATAACTATGTGAAGATGCCCTGTTCACTGGTAGAAATGTGGTCAAGATTACAGGTCAGGGTTTTCCCCTCCCTCACAGTATACTATCTATCTTCAGTTCTTTTCTAACAAAATTATTCACAATTTTGCAAAACTTGTATGCCCCATTTTCACTTGCCGTGTTTTCATTTTGATCCTTCTTTCCCTTCTGTCATCGATGTCAACGCAAAAAAGGGAGGGCTAAAATCACACCTGAAACAGAGGTGGTGCCATTTATTGAGGAGCTTTAGAACTGGAAACGAACCCTGAGAACTGAAGGGGTTATATTTTCAACTGAACTTTTTCCAATGATTTTCTCTTTTCTTCCAGAAAGTTTCCCAACACAAATTAGCTCTTTTCCAACTAGCTCCTATGTTTAAGTCTTATGCAGTAAAGACAGAGAGCAGAAACCAATTTTATCCTCTCCTCCTCCAGTCTAAAAGGGAAGCTTAAACTGGCAGATTTCAGTACAAATTAGGTTGCTTTCTTTCCTCTAGTGTTTTACATTTGGTCATTTATAATTCAAATGTGATTTTGTATATACTCCTGTTTTCTTCAGTACCAGATTCTCATGCCACCAACTGTCCTGAATTTCTGTCCTGTTGCTTCTGTGCATTAATGTTTGTGCCTTTGTCAAGTGATAAAGTGTGGACACTGGCTAGTTTAATGCCCTGTTAACCTGGAGGAACTGGCTGGAATTTATTGCCTTAGGCTAATCCCTCTGCTTTTCAACTTTCTTTTTGGATAACATGCAGTGCATCGTGTGAAATGCATGTCTGATTCAGTAGTGGTTAAGGGTTACATTTTCAACAGTGGGATACTGCTTGGGGACACAGCTGAGGATGTAATGTCCCTGTAGCTCCAGAAATTTTGTTTTGGCAATTGTGCATATACTTTCTGCCTGCTGTTTTGATCCTGCTGTTGCCATTGTTTGCTGGAGACTCATGCTGCTGTGTCCTGCCTCCCTGCCCAGCCTAAATTCCATTGTACCCACCCCACAGGCCTTTTGTGTAATGCCAAGCTAGCAAAAATCCTGGCACTGAACTCTTTTGCTGCCCGAGGGAGGTATGTGGGAAAGGCAGTTCACCACATTCGCTCAGGATGGCGACTTGGCACACACCACACAGCCATTTCCACTATAGTCTCAGGCTGAGACCAGTGTGCTTCAGGTGCACATGCATCCACTTTATATGTTTGCAGTTGAGGTTTATTTGCCAGAATAGCAAAGGAATTCAGCTGTTGGGATTTTATACTATGGTTTTCACACTTCAACTGCATGTCATCCTAATGTGCTATTTGTATTACAGTAGTTACTGCAGGCCTTCCCCTATCTGAATCCCATTGTCTTCAAAGTATAAAAAGACAGTCAGAAAGAGACCCAAACACAGAAAAATTTATAGCAATTTACAGTGACCAAAGGAGGATTTAGGAGGACCATAATATTCAAGTCTCTGAGAATGACTAAGAACACCCCATTTTTAAGCACCACCCTACTCCTGAAATACATGAACCATGTAGAAATCACATCTAAAATAAACAGAAAGCACCCTGTGCTTAACCCAAGGCTTCTTCACAGGCTCAGAAGTACCCTGAATAAAGAAGCAAGAGAAAGTCCAACAACGCTTTTTGATGATTCAGAAATTGACACCTTAAGTAGCCCCCTACATTGCTCATAGTTCAACCACAGCTTGCTGCAACAGAATGTATGCTAGTCCAGTGGCATTTCCCTCCTCAGCCTGGAAGAGGGCTTTGACCCAGAGCAGACACCTCCTGAGATAACCCCCAGTAGTAAGCTCCTGAGGGTTATATCTGGTACAGACTTCCATGCAACAGGGACACCTTTTTTTTTGTTGTTGTTTGTTTGTTTGTTTTTAGGGACAGGTGCTGTAGTATAGGTTCATACAAGGAGTGACTGAGTTTGGTGGCTGAAAATGCATTTGACATAAGACAAACACTGGACAAAACTAGAAGTAAGCCAGAGAGAAAATACTGCGACTTCAGCCATAGTCCTCTGGGGCTCAGAGGGATCTCTGGCTTGAGATGACAGAAAGCTGTAAATGCCACAGACAGGCAAGATTTAATATATTTTGAGATGAGTGCTGCTTTCAGAGACAAGCAAAAAGTTATTCACAGCCCTGCTCTACATCCAAGGTAGACAGACATGCAGGTCAGATGCAGGTAAGAAAGAGCCAAAACAGGAGAGCGAAATAGCTGCACAGAAGTAGGGGATTGGGAAGGAAAAACTTGTTGGTTCTGGTTGCAGTCACATGTGCTGTGAGTCAGTACGTATCCATGCAGGAGAGGTTTCCTTCTCAAGCTGCTTGTTATCAATTCTCCTCAAGGATTGATGTCCTTTCTGAGCTGCTGGCATAGCTATTAGTGCAACTGTGCCCAAAGTAATTCCACTAAAAATGGGGTGGGCTAGCAAAGAGCCTTTTCTCAGACTGTTCAAGGCAGCCCAACTTGCTTTTACTGAAACAGGTTGAGGGATGGTGGCATAAGTAGTGGAGATGTAACACTGAAAAGGGTGGTAGTTTTTGGCACAGTCGGAGGCGACAAATTTACAATGTCATTGCTGTGAATGTTTTGTGTTACTCTCTGTGTGATGGTTTCTGTTTCTGACTCATACAAAAGAAGACACAGACTGACTTCACTGTGAGATTTTGCTATTTTGTTCTCTTCTTGCTGTTCCTTCTGTTTGCTTTCTCAGTTTTAATTTTTCATTTTTAGTAGACTGTTAAAGGATGAGGATTCCTTTCTCGAGAGCAGGTATTAAATAACCAAATACTTCTCATAAGCACAGGACTGAGCCCTTGAGATACCAGCCACTGTGCTAGTAGTCCTGTTTCCTGCCTTTTTGACCCAGACCTCTGTTAGCAAACCTCTGCGGGGTTCTGAGTCTTTCCAGTTTTCACTTGGGATGTTGTTACACTGTTGTCAAAAAGAAAAAGGGAGTCCTGTTTTCACTCTTTGATTTAGGGAGATTAACAACAGGGCACAGACTTATTCAGAGTTCATTTTCTTTCCCATCTGTGGATTTTAAGAGCGTGGAGACAGCCACCTGGCCTGCCCAATGTGAAACTAAGTCTATCACATTGCTGGAAGGCAAAAATTGGTTCCCTTCAGAATAATAGTCATGTTTTGGTTTACTGTTATGTTACTCTTTACACGTGTTTCTCTCAAGTCAGTATTTACTGCTAGGCTATGTGGTCCATTAAGTCCTGATAGGGGGAGGACTACAGCTTGGAGCCTGTTGACAATATCCACAGCTTAGGAACATTCTGTTGGCATTGTGGATGCTCAAGTTTTGCCAAAATGAAATGCAAGAAGGAGACTCTATCTGAGATAGGTCACATGCTGTGTTTTGTATTTGATTTCTTCCATCTGTTTGCCATAACTACCCATTCCTGGTTCAGGAAAAAGCTTTTCTGGACGATGTCTTGTCTCTCTGCTCTCCTAGACAGATACTCAGATTCACCCTGAAGTCTGTGTGCTGTTCATCAGTCAGCACAGCAGCAGTTGCTAAAGCTAAGTGATGAGGTCACCCCTGTGGAAAAGGTAGTAACATATTCCAAAATAAATCAAAGTATCTAAGGCACACAAAATGTTCACATACAGCTGCCTGTGTTCATACTTATGGATGTCGAGTTCTTTGTCTTTTTTACTTTGATTATATTCTTAAGGTGTTCTCTTCCTTTAGCTGAAAGGTCTCAATTTCAGGGGGAAAAAATATTGTGTAGTATCTTCATCCTTTGACGTCAATGGCCTATCTGAACCTTAGGACTCTTTTTTTACTGTTTTTCAACCCAAGCAAGGGGTATTATTTCCTCTTTCAGTCTTTCATGTGAAGCTGCTGACATCACTATTTTTTTAAAGGTATCTTCATGTGCTATTCTTTCAAGAGCAGCAAAAAAAAGATAAACTTACTGACTGTGCAGAGGTCAGATCTACAGAACACAATATGGATGTGGCTGCACTGGAACCAAGATTTGTATAACCAAAGGTAAGTAAAATCATCCCCTCCTCTGGGAAGTGAAGATCTGTATGGGATTTCATACCCTATCTGAAATTTCAGAATGCTATGAAGAGCAGGGATCACTCCTTAAACTCTAGAACGACTTGCTTCCTGGCAGAATCCAGGGGGAAAGAGTCATAGGGACTGTTCATTTTTGTTTTATTCTAAGGCATAGTAATTGCTTGGCTTCCTTCTATAAGATACCTGCATACATTGTGATGCCTTACTGATTCTAGGCTGGACTCTCTAATGTGACTGGTTTCTCTTTGCTTGTATTTACATTTCCCTGGTCTCATGTATACGTTATATATTTTTCTCTGTTGATTGTTTTTTCAGTAGTTACTCTGCTTTTACTTTTGCAGAGATGAATACTCAAAGTTTATATAGTCTAGAAGAATAGGCTTCTAAGTGAGAGCTTATTTTGTAATAGCTGGTTGTCCTATGGGATGTGGATTTTTGTTTGTTTGTTGTGTTTTTAATTTGGCAAGTCCCTATGCCAAACGCTGTATAAATAGGAGTGGTCATGACGGTGCCCTAAGCATCTTATAGTTTAAATAAAGACAGGAAAACAACTACTAAATGCAAAACAATAGGAAAGAGACTGAGGGCAATAGTAAAAATGTCATGTATATGACTAGGTTTAATGTGCACAGTTTGTTCACAGATCCAGATCAGAACTCCCATGGCTTTGACACACACTTTCTGTGAAATCAAGTGGCACGTCAACATTTTCTGTCTTCTTTTCTCCACTTTGCTCTTCATGGTGAATCTTCTTTACTGTTTGCCTGCATAATGCTCTGCCTCTCCTTCTGCACTCTTTAAATTCTCAGTCACCTAGAAATGTGCAGCCTCTTCCACTTCCCAACACATACCTGAAGACTGGTGTCCCAGACTCAAAGGGCAGCCTGGAATATGCTTGCGGCAGCAAAGAGAACACACTGTATGCATGAGGCAGACTGAGGGTCCAGCCCCATTTTTTGATGCAGCTCCACCACAATTTAATTCTATGAAGCTATCTGTCTGTTTTGTGTGGGTAGCCTTACTGTGAACGCCTGCTGACCTTCCATATGATTGTCTCATGAAGCAGATGACTGCTGTTTTTCTTCCTTTACAGATGAGCAGCCAGATGTATTAGTGGTCAAGATGTCCTGGCATGGCATCTCTGTAGCACACACAGCCATATTGCAATGGTTTAACACTCTGCTGACATGTTAATGCTCCCGTTTGCTCGTATGCTTGCAAGTGCTACAGTGACATCCTCTTTCATTTCATCTGAAGAAATATTAAGACTTCCCAGGCTAAGTCATTTGCTGATGTCCTACTACCTGTCTTTATCTAACCAGGTTGGAGTATAAACAGAAAGTGTCATTATTGAAGCAAGAGACTAATGTCTTCATGAGAAGTACTAGGGGTTGGACAAGAAAGAGAAAGCCAAGACAGAGGTGACACTGTTTGGAGCAGGCAATCTGAAAGGCTATGTGAGGCCCTCACTGTCAGTGTGCAAATCCCTGAGGCAGTGGTTGACTGGGTGTTGCATGGCTCTTCACAAAGGTTCATTTCACAAAGGCCTTCCAGGCAAGGAAATCTCCTCTCATCCATAAAGGAATCTTCAGCTGAGAGTCACTGGGAAGCAATGCATATTTTGTGAACTCCCTTCTTTGGAGTAAGTGGCATGCACTGTGCCATTTTCAGCTGCTAGCCTTGGGACAAGAGCAAGAGGGGCATCCATTCTGGGATGCCTGCAGGGTGGTGAACTGGCAAATACAACACTGTTAAGGTTGTGCTTTGCCTTTCCATTACCTCTTGAAAAAATACTCTGCACCAAAGCTAAGGAAGGAAAAGATGAAAATCATGACAACTAAACTTAAAAAATATTCCCACTTAAAGACAGATCTTTATATCTCAGCAGTTTTCCTTATAAGGAAATTTATATTTCATCACTTCTCTGACCTCTTTTTAAACTTTTGAGATACATATTGTGTATTTAGTAGTTCTTTGCCTGAGGTGGTGGTGGTCTTTTTTTCCAAATTGCATTGAGACTCATTTCAAATGTAATGTTTTTTCCAGTGTTGCGCTGTAATTTCCCTCTAAACGTCCCTACTTTCATCCTTTATCAAAACAAACATATGTATTTTGTATTCTTCCCCCAGGAAGAATAGAGGCCTGAGCTATTTTGTAGATTGTAATCACAGTATCGCAGTATCACAGTATCACTAAGGTTGGAAGAGACCTCAAAGATCATCAAGTCCAACCTGTTACCACAGACCTCATGACCAGACCATGGCACCAAGTGCCACGTCAAATCCCCTCTTGAACACCTCCAGAGATGGTGACTCCACCACCTCCCTGGGCAGCACATTCCAATGACGAATGACTCTCTTGGTGAAGAACTTTCTCCTCACCTCGAGCCTAAACTTCCCCTGGCGCAGCTTGAGACTGTATCCCCTTGTTCTGGTGCTGGTTGCCTGGGAGAAGAGACCAACCCCTTCCTGGCTACAACCACCTTTCAGGTAGTTAGATATATAGAACATATAAAGAGCTGAAGGAAAATAAGGGTTTATTATTGTCCTTAGAAGTGTGTTGGTCTTCACTGTTTTAAGAGCTGGACTAAATGCCATAGTCTGCAAGATGTGCGTGGGTCCTTGCACAGATCCTTTTGCTTATAATGGCAATAAAAATAGTTGCTATTTCTTTCCTCTGCTTAGCGAACACATTTGACAGTTCTAGCATATTGTTCCCCTTCCTCATGTCTAGATGAGAATGTTTGTCACTGGCTTTAGAGAAAAACTTACTGAATTTAAAGGCCTCCTTAGTTCTCTATGAAACATAATTACCTAAAATTTCTAATTAAAGGTCTTTTAAATGTCTTTAATGATATGTCTTTGCCATGTCTCATTGATAGTAAAAAAGGTGTGAGATTTTGAAAGGTGTTTGTGTTGCTCTGTGTAAGTGTGTCAAAGGTGTCTATGGTGCTATTGTAAACCCTGGCAAAAACACTGGGGAATTCTGACAGTACTGGAAGCATGGAAACATCTAACTTTCTGATCTGTTCCTACACAAACAGAATCTGTCATGTTCAGTGGAAACTTTGATCTTGCACTATGTAAAGGTGTTTGCATTTGTCATGAGCCACGTGAATATAGTTCAAATTAAAGTAAGAATTATGAAGGCTGAAGTTGGAGTTGTCTCTCTTTCATATCCAATGTAAGTCATGAATCACAACACTGATATAACATGAGGCAAAAGCCAAAGACCAATTCTGGAAAACAAAACAAAACAAAACACAGATGCACTAAGTTTTCATTTGCATCCTTTTGAAACAGTGCCTTATGTCCTGCTCTGTACTGTGTACAAAAAATTTAAATTACTCTATAATTCCTCTCAGAACAACCCTTCCTTGCCAGTTTCAGTATTGTTCTATGTGAATCAGTTGTTAGCCATTGGAATGGGCTGTCCAGGGAGGTGGTGGATTCACTGTCCCTGAAGGTATTCAAGAGGGGATTGGACGTGTCACTTGGTGCCATGGTCTAGTGGTCATGAGGTCTTGGGTGACAGGTTGGAATTGATGATCTTTGAGGTCTCTTCCAACCTCGGTGATACTGTGACCTGCTGTTGTTCAGGCAGGGTGTGACTTTAAAGTAGCTAAAGGAATTGGCTTTTCTTTCCTTCACACAGTGACAGAAGACTGTTTGCTATAGTTACCATAGGTGCATATTTTCAAGTGAAAATAAAGCAAGTAATGCCAATGTATATTTTCTACATTGTTCAGATATCAAATTGCTAGTTCTTATAGTTGTGGTGAAAGATGGTAACACTGACACAGAGTATCACAGTATCACAGTATCACAGTATAACTTAGGTTGGAAAGGACCTCGAGGATCATCGAGTCCAACCTATCAACACAGACCCCATGACTAGACCATGGCACCAAGTGCCACGTTCAATCTTCTCTTGAACACCTCCAGGGTCGATGAGGAGTAAATAAGAGTAAATTCAAGTCAGCTGTTTTGTTACAGGCTTTCACTCCAATGTAGCTCAAAAAGGCTACTACTACTATTTGCAGTACTACTGCTCCTCATTTAAAAAGTTGTAATTTATCCACAATCCATTAACACACAACTTTAACATGTGCCTGTATTAGGTTTGGCCAAGTGGAATTAATTCTCCCCAGAGCATCGTTCTAGTGATGTGTTTTGCAGTGATGTAGCTACGTACTGATAAGCACACCAGTGTTTTGGCTACTGCTGGGCTGCACATCCAGGCTATACCTTTCCAACATTCCCCCAGCCCAATACTATCACAATATCACAGTATCGCCAAGGTTGGAAGAGACCTCAAGGGTGATCAAGTCCAACCTGTAACCACAGACCTCATGACTAGACCATGGCACCAAGTGCCATATTATGCTGAGAGATGGGCGAGATCTTGGGAGGGAACACAGCCAGGCCAGCTGACTCAAACTGACCAAAAGTGCATATGAGGTCATCTCAGATACATAAGCTAAATGAAGGAGGGAAGTGTGGGGACCTTCGTCGGTGATGTGTGTCCTCTGGAGCAAATGGTATACATCCTGAAGCCCTGCTTCCCTGAAGTGACTCAGCATTGTCTGGCTAATGAGAAGTCAAGAATCACATAATTATTTTTTCTTGCATTTGCTTTCACACATAGTCTTTGGTTTTGCTTTGCATTATTAAAATTGCTTCTACCTCATTGTCCGCATTTTGGTATATTTTATCCTCTTCCCTGTCCATCAAAGAAGGGCAGTGATAGAGTGGCTTGGTGGATATTTGGCCCCATGCCAGGCCCAAACCACCACAGTGCCCATAAAAATATGTATTTAGATAACCATCAAAGAGAAACTGCATAAACAGTCTATTGGCCATCTACAGTCTTTATTGATGGAACCCTCTTTCTTGTCTGTCAGCTTTCCTAGGCATAGGAAAGGCATTTCTAATTATGATTGGATATACAGCTGTATCATAGTATCATAGTATCATTGTATCATTCAGGGTTGGAAGGGACCACAAGGATCATCTAGTTCCAACCCCCCTGCCATGGGCAGGGACACCCCACACTTGATCAGGCTGGCCAAAGCCTCATCCAGCCTGCTCTTAAACACCCCCAGGGACGGGGCCCCAACCACCTCCCTGGACAACCCATTCCAGTGCTTCACCACTCTCATGGTGAAGAACCTCCTCCTCACATCCAGCCTGAATCTCCCCACCTCCAGCTTCATTCCATTCCCTCTAGTCCTATCACTACCTGACATCCTGAGAAGTCCTTCCCCAGCCCTCCTGTAGGTCCCCTTCAGATACTGGAAGGCCACAATTAGGTCACCTGGGAGCCTTCTCTTCTGCAGACTGAACAGCCCCAACTCCTTCAGTCTGTCCTCATAGGAGAGGTGCTCTGTGGCCCTTATCTGGACACGTTCCAGCACCTCCACATCCCTCTTGTAATAGGGGCTCCAGAACTGGACACAGTACTCCAGGTGGGGTCTCACCAGGGCTGAGTAGAGGCACCTTACTGTTGCTGAGACTAGATTTTTATACAGAGTGTTAAGTTCATGCAAGTGATTTAAGTAGCATGAAATACTACCAAACTGGATCACTATCTGCTATGTGTCTAAGCAATATCTCATTTGGAGAAATATCGTTGAAGTAGAGACAGACAATAGAGAAGTCTGGCTCAATAATTAGTCTCAATTATTTCTGGTGATTGAAAGATGGATGAATAGAGAGTACAGTCCAAGTGACAATATTTGTTTAAATCAGTCAAGACATCAAGCAATTCCCCAGTGTTGTATATAATTAAGCCAAACTATATTCATCCTTTCTGACTGACGTGAATTTTTCTGTCTGGAAAGCAAAGAACAAACAAATCCATGAATTAGGACACATAGATTTCTTATAATACTTTTTCACAGCTTCTTCTTCTTCTTCTTCTTTTTTTTTTTTTTTTTAATAAATACTTCATCTTTTGTAAGCCTGGAAGTCTTTGAAATAGGAATCAGTTCACTCCACAATGCACTTGTACAACTCACAGATTAAGTAAGCCCAGTCATCAAGAAGGGCAAGAAGGAAGACCCAGGACATTAGAGACCAGTCATCCTTGCCTCTGTCCCTGTAAATGTGATGGAGCAGATCATTATGGATGTCATCTCGAAGCACATAGAAGAATACTATCAGGAGCAGCCAGCATGGATTTACCAAGGGACCTTGGAGTTCTAGTGGGTAAGAAGTTATCCATGAGACAGCAATGTGCCCATGTGGACAAGGTCAATGGTACAAGGGGGTGCATTAAAAAAAGTGTGTCCAGCATATTGAGGGAAATTCTCCCAGTCTGCTCTGCCCTAGTGAGGCCACACTTGGAGTGTTGTGTCCAGTTCTGGGCTCACCAGTTCAAGAGAGATAAGAAAATACTAGAGACAGATAAATGAAAGGCTGAGAGACCTGGGGCTCTTTAGCCTGGAGAAGTGAGAATGGATCTTATTAATGTTTACAAATTTCTGAAGGGTAGGTGTCAAGAATTGGATAGTCTCTTTTCAGTGGTGCCCTGTGGTAGGATGAGGGGCAATGGGTGCAAACTGGAATACAAGAAGTTCCACCTCAACATGACAAAATACTTCTTTACGGTGAGGGTGATAGAGCACTAGAACAGGCTACCCAGAGGGGTTATGGTGTCTCCTTCTCTAGAGACTTCCAAACGTAGAGAAAGGACTTATTATATTTTTAAAACTAAATACTAAAAATTAGAACTAGTTATAATTTTATGTGTTTGCTTTCCAGAGAAAAACATAATTTGGACTTTAATAAAATGTATGCTAAGTGGCCTCATCTCATTCTCTTGGCTTTCTCTCTCTCAAAGTAACAAACAGTCCTCTGATCATCTTTTTCCTTGTTTTGCCTTACTACCAGGGTTTATTGCAGAGATAAAGCAGAGGTTTAGGCACCAAATAAAAATCTGGCTTTTGTTCCTAGTTCGACCATAGCCTTTATATGACCTCAGACAACTCATTTATCTCAACTTCAAAGACACTAGGGAGGATAAAATTAATCACTGTGGTGCCCTCAGATGCTATAATAGAAGGATCACTGTATGTTACTTCTTACATTCAGTAGCATATTATAATGGGGGCAGGGGGGGAAGGGGAAATAGACAAGAAACATGTTGATATCGATAAAGTTTTCATTATTCCCTAGTTTGTCCTGCTTCTGCTATCTACAGAACTGTCGTGCAAAGCACAGCAACTAAGTTGATGTATAAAATCTTTTCAGCTAAAGATGTTAATAGATTTTAGTGATCTAGAAGAATGGCCTCTTCCTGGAAATCCTGACTGTAGAGGCTCTTAGATTTTGTAGACAACCAGAAGTCACATTTTCCATAAAGGATTTCATGTATCTGTTCTGTTCATGCTTTACCTTGTTGTGCAAGCTCTGAACACTACTCACAGACTGAAACACTGTTCTCAGAATATTGCCTTGATTTTTCGTTGGCAACTTTCCTCAAACATGTAGCAGAGAAAGTGCACAGTTATCAAAAACATGCTTGGCTCCTAAGAAAGCAATATGTTATTATGCTACAGCTGGTAAGTTTTGGCTACACTGACTAGTGATGCTAACAGGAGAAAAGGAACAAGAAACTATCAACATACTAAAATCCAGAAGGAAGTCACTTTGCATCAGCTGATCTTTGATAACTGCTATATATGAACATACCTCATGTCAATGCAGAATACCGAGTACAGATTACTGTCCTTTCCATGCCCTGTTAAGCAAAATCCAGTTTTATCTACTACTGACTAAGGCTAGTCACACAGCCATTAAAGGCAACTGTGCTACAAAGAAACATGTTGAGAATTCCATTTTACGCTCTGCTCTCTTTCTACTACTATAAATCTGGATTAATCCCTCTGAAGTCAAGTAAACTTTAGTACATTTCTTTCCAGCTAGTGTAGCTTTTTTCAGTGAGAGGACAATGAATCCTTTGTTGGTTTTATTTTTCTGTTGAGTACCATCTCTGATATACTGAAAATAACTTTCTAAAAGATATGTGCAGTTCAAAGCTCTCACTATTAAGAACTGTTGAAGTTCTGCAGTGTGCACTTTGCAAGAAGGCCTTGCTAAATCAAGTACCCCATGACCTTAAAAACCTCAAAACCTGTGTTGCAAACTTATGAAATCTACAGCTTGCTATGTTTTTTTCTGAGTAGAATAAGAGGTAGAAATGTGCTTTGTGATATGCCACAAGTGAAGTGTTATGGAGAGAGAGTGGAGGCGAAATTTAGTCTGTAGCCACTGCTCTCTGGGATGATTTTTTTCCCAGAAATGTATGAACAGAGCCTTTTGAGTGCTCTTACCTGACTTCAAGTCCTTTGTAAAAGTCTAGGGGTACGTTAGTACAGATGTTTGTCCACTGACTTACATTACCAAGACATCCTTTGTGAGTGCAAACTCACTACCTATTTCTATGCTGCATGCAGTTGAGAAACTGAGCATTAACAAAGGTGAGGTACAGTTTTAATTTCCTTTTCTGGAGCCCTGGAATAAAGTGAGCAGTAAAGGGAGAGCTGTCATTACGGAGATCCCTGATGGCCATCTTTGGCAATGTGATGAAGTGACTACACTGCATCCACTGTAGTGGAGCCACCACAGAGAAATTACTTTCAGAGAGAAAATGACACAGATACTCCTTTGCTGATCAGCATGAGAGGAATTTTAAGCTCAGAGAGCACAAGTCTGTGTGCCAGTGCTTACAGGGGCATTTTATGCTCCTCTGCCTCTATATCGACTTTGCTGACTCAGGCGATCTCAAATTCTGCTGATCTTTTCCATTGAAAAGAGATGACTGATTTTTTAATACTCTGATGAAATTGTGCAGAAGTATGCCAAAACTACTTGATTGATCGGGTGCCTTATGTTCTGAGACTTTACGCTTTGGCAAGAATGCCTGTGTCAGTCTCTGTCAAAGAAAAGATCAGCTGCTTCCTGACTCTTGCTGCTCATCTCTGCCATCTGTTAAATATGTTGCTAGCACCATTATTTTTTTGTTGTTTTTACTTTGTTGAAGCTTCTTAATTTTCTTATCTGATATTGCAGCTATTTGCTGTGAACACAACCACAAAGGTCTCAAGTAAATATGATAGAACAGAATAGAATAGAATAAACCAGGTTGGAGGAGACCTTCAATATCATCGCATCCAACTCATCATCCAGCACAATCTAATCAACTAAACCATGGCACCAAGCAGCCCATCAAGTCTCCTCCTAAACACCTCCGGTGATGGCGACTCCACCACCTCCCCAGGCAGCACATTCTGATGGGCAATCACTCTATCTATGAAGAATTTCTTCCTGACATCCAGTCTAAACATCCCCTGGCACAGCTTGAGACTGTGTCCTCTTGTTCTGGTGCTGGTTGCCTGGGAAAAGAGATCAGCCCCCACCTGGCTACAACTAAGGACACTAAGAATCTCACCTAGAGAAAAGATAACCAAGAGGAAGCATCTATGAAAGATCTCTTCTACTTTAGAGAAGACCTAAAATGAGATTACATATAGTGTATGGTTATGTCTAGCTCCTAGAAATAAAAATAGAAAGAAATTACAGAAGATAATTATCTGAAGAGATGTCAACATCAGCCAGTACCAATGTTGTACCACCTTGACTAAGTTGCAGCTGCATGGTTCTTTGGTTTGGTGTTTTCTTTAAACCTTTTTTCCTCATTACTTGAAATTCTTGCCTCAGATATTTATCTAATGTTTGCTGCATAAAGAGTTTGCAATGTTTGTCTTAATCCCTTATAGGACACATTTCTAAAAGTCTATTTATCTTTCTTCTTCAGTGCTCTGTGGGGCCATTGTCTTGACTTTTAAAGCAATGAAATGTGGTAAACCAACAAAAAGGATTTCAAGAAATACCTTTTTACAGCATAGTAGGGAATGTGTTAACTCCAGTATGTTACCATGGAATGGATCCAGTTAACTCCATGGTTTGTGTGCTTATAGGCATCAGCTTTAATGGTCCATTGTGATAAATGGGAGACACTAAATCTTACCATTAGTACTCCCACCTGTCGGCGCAGTCATTTACAGTCAGCAGATGGCTAGAAATTAAAGGTCAGGCCTAGGAGAGTTAGAAAATGTGTCATTCCGCTAAGCAGACTCTGCATGTATGGAACGGGCTGCTCCAAGGGCCAGAGGCCACAGCTGATTTTTCTGCCTTTTTTTTTTTTGTTGTTTCTGGCCCAGGGTAAGTTTATGCACAACCCAGAGCATTCAGAATGAAATATTCTCCTTTCTTCATGTAAAACAAAACAACAAAGAAAGCACATGATCCACTGAAGGATTTGTTAAGTTGCATATATTTCCCCATGTTGTTTTACCTGGTATGCTTACTAGAGAAAGAGACTTTTTATTTTTTCATCTGGTTGGTTAGTTTTTTTGGTTTGGGTTAGGTTTTTTGTTTTGGATTTGGGTTTTTTGTGGTTTTTTCCTTTCTTCCTCCCCTTCCCCCCCCCCCCTTTTTTTTTTTTCCCCTGGTCAGCCCTTTCCAGAGAGGCTGGTAAATCTAAGAGGAGTATTTCCAGCAAACTGGTTACTTACCAATGTGCTAAACCTTCTGCCACTGGAAAATACATTTTAGCAGCTGGGTACTGCCACTGCCAAGCATGTGCTGCTGTCTTTGGGGATCAGCTCAGGTGTTGGCTCTGGTAACTGGAGCATATCACAGGCAAGAACCAAAAAAGAGCACTGTCAGCAAGGCCTGGTGAGTAAGTATTCACACTGAAGAGAAGACAAGCATCCATTTCATTTTTTGGTTCCCTAAGGTAAGGTATGTCTATAAATCAAACCTGTTTATTTAATCAGTGGAAGTTCAGAAGCAACTTATACATATGGATGAAGAAGATCTTGGTTCTTCTTTCCCACAATGCAAAGATGAAGATGGTCGTGTTAAATTGTATTAAGCCACTTCTCATACTTTGTGTGAGATCTGGCTCAGTCTCAACTAAATCCCAGTATTAGGGTCATCAGAGTGGAACCTTCTGTGACATAATTTTTTATGTGTCTTTCTGTCCCTCTTTCTCATTAGCCTTTGAAGTCTGAAAATATGGGAACAGTAAAACATTCTCTGGCTATGCTGCTGATATACTCTTCCTGTTAGAGCTAGAGAACACTGATGAGAGATCTCTTTCCATTAGTTATATCTTTTTCAGAGTCCAGGGATCTGAAAATATCCTTTTAAGGTCTCTTTAGTCTCAGGGGATGGCATGCAGAAAGCCTGGAATAACTAGGAATAGAGCTGAAGAGTAGGAAGCCACAAGAATAACTACCAACTGAATTCTTGGTCATGCCTTTCAAGACACCACTTCTTCACAGTGCTCTTTGTGATGAGGGGCACAAATAGCTTGTATATGTTCCTTAATCATATTTAAAAGTTTAGATTAGCACAAACACAAAACTGTGATATTGGTGACATGTGTGCTCCTCTAAACTTACGCACAAGCTGAGTCCTGCTTTTGCATGAAGCAGCCAGGCATTTTTAGTGCCAGGTTTCTGCTGGTTGTGAAACAAAGTGAAGCAGTCCCAGCCACTGTGTTACAAAAACTCTGAGCCTGGTACAATGGACTGCTGCCACTGCTGTGTTTGTAGTAACAAGATTTCCTTTCTGACCTACTTTTCTGCTGTACACATTGGACCAGGCCCTCTTGGAACGTTAGATCATTTTATTTTATTCCCGTGCCACAGAGCTGCCCTGACACCACCTTGAGCAGCCAAAGAAGGATCCTCTCAGCCTAGAAGGATCCACAAACTACTTAGTAGCTCTGTTGTCTTTTCTTTTTTCTTTCTGTAGGCAGCACAGCAGATGTACTGAGCATGCTCTAAAACAGACAATAACACCTTTGGTTTATCGTCGTTCTTCAGGCTGCTTCACATGGGGCATTGATCTGGCACACAAAACTAAGAATATGAGAACAGTACTCGTAGATAAACAAGCCTATGTTGAGCACATCCTGGTCATGATTGCCCTGGACAAACATATATGAAGGGAGGTAATACTAACTAGTGGAGAAGCAATAACCTCAGAAATAATGAAACTAAATGCCTTCTCCCTGGAGGTGTTTAAGGCCAGGTTGGATGAGGCCTTGAGCAGCTGAGTCTAGCTGAGAGGCATCTCAGCCCATGGTAGGGAGGTTGGAATAGGTGATCTCTGAGGTCCCTTCCAATCTAAGCCATTCTATGAAATTTCATAAATAAATAACTGTAGAATATGAAATGTGCAACAATTGGTTATAAAAAAGGCTTTATGAGAGCTGGATAAAAACAAATTCCATGGCGGTGAATATTTTCATTGAGTAAGAGAGGGCAAAAGTAGGAAAGGCCCCGTTGCAGACCTATATCTGACTCTAGGTAGGTTATCTTTAGGGAGAAAATGGTCTGTGATCAAGCCTGGCCTTCTCCCTTTCAGTGCTGTGAGGTCAGTGCCTCATTGTGCCTCCCTCTTAGGGCTCTTTCAGACAGTACAGATAACCAATATCTGAGTTTTCTTAATGGTATTTAACAGAAAGCATCAATTCTGTACCACTGAGAGCATCACATCCTACTTATAGCTTCTCCTGTATAGTATTTTTTTGAGAAACCACCATGTTAAATTACCATCATATTTACTAGAGCTGAAGTTTCTTGCTTTATCACACTTAATTCCTTGCAAGATCGCTTATGTAACCTATTAAAAATTGTACCACCACACTACAAGTAGGTTGTTCAGGATGAGAATGATAGCTCAAATTTTCATCCTGTTTGGGAAAACACATATTGCCCTGAATTACCCTGCAGAGCCTTATCACAATACCCTCAGATGTGTATATCCTAGCCTGGAGAGATCCTTGGCAGCCTCTTCAAAGCCAAAACTTCTAGTTATTGCAATTACAATTTGAACTGCAATGTGTGTGTAGTAAGTGATGCATGTTTCTCACCCTGCCTGGACAAAACACAAGTTGTCATATTGGGTGGATTGTGCCAAAGATACCTAGAAAGCAGAATGCTGATGGGGGTGCCTAGGTGGGAAAACTAGTTTCATGATGCTCCTTTGCACAGAGAAGAAAGCAGAGAACGGAAACTTTCCTACCAGAACAATGCAGGGATAGAGTTTCCTTGACGAGGGATTCCTGTTTGACTGAGAGGAAGAAAACAGCAGCAGGGGAGAGGCTTTCAGCCAAAGGCAGACTTGAGGATCTTAAGCACATCCTGTGGTAATGAGAGAGGTAGGACAAAGAAAGTATGCAGATAATTAATCATGTTTACCTTACATCTCCTCCACAAGTCCTCTTTAGTTTAAAGAGTGCCTGGGTTAAGAAAACCTCCTGCAACACTCTCTGTGTATGCTTATGTACGTCCTGAGCTGTTCACATGTTCAAAAAGCTGGTATTTGGCAAAAAGAGGCAGTCTCTTCAAGTGGCTGAGCAGGATTTTGTTGCTCAGACTGATCTGTTACCCCATTTCTAAAAAATGCTCTCAAAACTCTGTGCCTTAGGAGTCAAAGTTTTGTAATGCCCCCTGTGGCTCCTTGGGAGCCTCACTGAAATTAAGTCTGAAGACCCAATGGACCCACACACAGGCATATGGTGCTCCAAGGAATGTGGCAACTGTCTGACAGAAACATAGGGTATAATAGTATGGACCTGTGGTGGGTGGAAATTTCTCCTCCAACATTAAATTTGCCAGACCAGCTCAGCTGGAAGCAAATGAAAGCTGTATCTACAAGGAAAACTACAGTCTACAATGGAATGCAATGAATATGTACAAATATACAATATTTACAATATTTACAGACATTCACACTTAACAAGCTGCACAAAACCCAGAGGAAGCTACTAGATTCTCCATTCTTGCCTCCCCCTTATTCCCCTCTACAAAAGGGAAGTGAAGACAAGGTGCATGATCAACTGAGGAACCTGAAGATATGCAAGTCCATGGGACCTAATGAATTGCAGATGCAGAGTCCTGAGGAAATTGGCTGATGTGGTTGCCAGACTACTCTCCATGATATCCGAGAAGTCCTGGGAGTCAGGTGAGGTCCCTGGTGACAGCAAGGAAGGAAGCATCACACACATTTTTTAAAAGGGTAGAAAGGAGGACCTTGTGAACTACTGACCTGTCAGCCTCACCTCCATGCCTGGGAAGATCCTCCTAGATGCCATGCTAAGGCACATGGAGGACAGGGAGGTGAATCAAGACAACCAGCATGGCTTTACCAGGGGCAGGTCCCACCTGACCAGCTTAGCAGCTTTTTATGATAAAGTGACTATGTCAGTGGAAAAAGAACAACCCAAGAATGTGATCTATCTGGACTTCTGCAAGGCCTTGGACACAGTCCCCCACAACTCCTACTCATCAAGTTGGAGAGATACAGATTTGATGGGTGGACTGTTCAGTGGATAAGGAATTGGCTGGATGGTTGCATCCAGAGGGTAGTGCTCAATGACTTAAGTTCAGAGAGAAAGCAGTGACAAGTGATGTCCTTCAGGGGTCTGTACTGGGACCTGTACTGTTTAACTTTTTTATCAATTACATAGACAGTGGGATTGAGTGCACCATCAGCAAGTTTGCAGATGACATTAAGCTGTGTGGTGGTGTTGATACACTAGAGGGACAGGATGGCATCCAGAGAGACCTGGAAAAGGTGGGCAGGTGGGCCAAGGTGAACCTCATGAGGTTCAACAAGAGCAAGTGCAAGGTTCTGCACCTAGGCCAGAATAATTCTATCAATGTAGACTCAGGGATGAGGTGTTAGAAAGCAGCCCTGTGGAAAAGGACTTGGGGGTGCTGATGGACAAGAATCTGGACATGAGCAGACAGTGTGCAATGGCAGTGCAGAAGGCAAATCACAACCTGGGCTGCATCAAAAGATGTGTTGCCAGCAGATCAAGTGAGGTGATTCTGCCACTTTGCTCTGCTCTGGTGAGACCTCATCTGGAGTACTGCATCCAGTTCTGGAACCCTCAGTATAGGAAGGACATAGACCTTATGGAGAGGGTTCAAAGGAGGGCCACAAAAATGACTGGGGGGTTGGAGCACCTCTGCTACGAGGACATGCTGAGGGAACTGGGGTTGTTCAGCTTGGAGAAGAGGAAGCTTCAGGGAGACCTTCCAGTACCTGAAGGGGGGTTACAAGAAGGATGGAGAGAGACTGTTTTCAAAGGCTTGCAGTGACAGGACAAGGGGCAATGGCTTCAAACTAAAGAAGGGAAGATTTAGGTTGGATATCAGGAAGAAGTAATTTACTATGAGGGTGGTGGAACACTGGAACAAGTTGCCCAGGGAAGTGGTGGAGGCTCAATGAGGCTCTGAGCAGGCTGGTCTAGTTAAGGATGTCCCTGCTGAATGCAGGAAGGTCAGACTAGGTGACCTTTGGAGGTTCCTTCTGGCCTAGACCATTCTGTGACTCTATGATTTCTTTGTGTGCCTGCTAACAAAGGGTGTCCTGTTCAGCAAAGTTGAGGACGACAACTGCAGATGACCAGATCATTAGCTTCTAAAGCCTGAAGTTTGTTTCCCTTCCACCACCTGGTAATGCCAAACTTTTTGGTGCCAGAAATCAAACCCACAGGTTTGCCCTATGCTGTTTGTCAAGCAGTCCACGTGCCATTGTTCAAAACAGAAAAGAAGGGTATTGTACAGAAGGACAAGCTCTGTGCCCCATGGCGAGGTGATGATTAGACTGGTTCAATAATTATTGGAATACAAAAGACTGTGAGAACTACTGAGGGGTATGAAGTGCTTTCTATTTAGTTCCTTTCATGTTTTCCCATAAATATAATATTGCACATCCACTTATAACCTAGTCAATCACAAACCCCATTAAAAGGAAAAGTCTTGAGGGAGTAAAGTTGACAACATTTGTTCATAAATTCTTGTGCTTTTGACAGCTGAATAGAGTTCACATTACTTTTTGGATTTGCTAAAGAATATGTATGAACTTGAATCTTAGATATTGAATGGCAATGTGGTGTGATGGTGTTATATAAAAATAACTCCCTGTTAGGTATTTTAGCATATGGTGCCAGTCCTGAACCAGGTGTACTTGAGACTAAATACTGTTCAGCAAAAGCTTAGGTAACCTGAAGGCAGTTTCATAATCATGTGTGTTTCTTCCTTTCCCCTTTATCCTGAGTTGAACCCTTAGGTTGTCTCCTGTTTCATCTCAACCCTTATTACCTGGTTTTGAACCCTTCCTGTACAGAGGCACTAGAAGGAAGGGATACCATCCAGAGGGTCCCTGACAGACTTGAGGAATAGGCCCATGTGAACCACATGTGCCTCATGGAAGACGTCAGAATGGCCAGGATCAATAAAACTCTCTGCAGAGCTTGTGGGATGTATAGCTTTGTGAACAGACTGTGTAGAGTCAGCACAGAGGTTGCTTAGGCATCTGACAAAAGACCCTATAGCAAGAGAACTGGGAGGGCACACAAATGGTCCTGGGAGCAGGTTCCCAGAAAAATTAAATACAAAGCATTTCCCTTTATTACTTGTCTCGTACTTCCAGTTTTATTTGCAGTTTACTCATTGACATGGACTTCTACTATATCCCTGGGAAAACTGGTGGTGTGAATAAAATTGAGCAAGATTGAGTGCACCCTCAGCAAATTTTCAGATGATAGCAAGCTGAGTAGTGTGCTTGATAATTCTGAAGCGTGGTATGCCATGGGTTGGAACAGCCTCAGGATCAATACAGACTGAGGGATGAATGGAATGAAAGTAGCCCTGCAGAGAAATCCAGTCATGTCCTGGGCTGCATAAAAAGAAGAATGACCAGAAGCTTGAGAAAGATAATTCTCCCCTTCTATTCTGCTTTCATGAGACCCTTGGAGTCTCATGAGTACCTGGAGGATTGTGCTCAGCACTGGCCCCTCCAGTATAAGAAAGACATACACATGTGAGAGCAGATCCTGAGAATTAATATGAAAAAATTCAGAAGGTTGGAACACTATCCTATGAAGAAAGGTCAAGAAAGTTGAAGTTGCTCAGAATAGAGAGGAAAACAGCTCCAGAACATCTTCTTGTGTCTTTATACTATGCAGAGAAAGATGGAGAGAGACTTTTTACCAAGGATTGGACAAGGGTCAATATTTTTTAATCGTCAGAGGCTAGATTTTCATTAAAGGAAGAAATATTTTACAGTAGTGAGACACCAGAACAAGTTGCCCCGACAAGGTATGGATGCTTCATTCCTGAAAGCGCTGTCAAGTTGGACAAGCCTTTGAGCAACCTGATCTAGTGAAATATATCCCTGCCCAAGACAGGGAAGTTGAACTAGATGATCTTAAAACATCCCTTGGAAGCCAAGCTGTTCTATGATATTGGCATTATAATTGGATTTTATAAGGTTTCGGGTTGTTTTTCCATTTAGTTATCTGGATTTTGCCAGTTAACAGATTCTTATGAAGGAGCTGAGGGCTGCAAAATGCAACAGAGATAGCTGTTGTAGACTGTGCCATAAACCTCAGGTGGACCATTTAATCTCCTTTGCATGTATTTCTTTTTTCTAGGTATTGATCATTTGGATGGTAACAACTTTAAGAGAACACATTGCTCTCCTGATTCACAGAATCACAGAATCACCATGGTTGGAAAAGACCTCAAAGATCATTCAAGTCCAACCTGTCACCACAGATCTCATGACTAAACCATGTATTCTCATCTGAAGAACTAAAGACCAACCATAAGGTCAAGCACAGTATCAAGTATGAACAGTGCTAATATTGTACATATCTCACTTTCATTCAAAATGTTACTGAGACAAATGTCAAGGTCCCTGGGGAAAACAGTTCATATTCCATCTGTATATATTATTTTGAGCATGGCATTTACTCTGAGAAGGATGTACTTGTCTCTAAATCACTCCCTTTACTTACAGATTTGAAAAGGAATACAAAGGGAATGTTGGTTTTCTGTTTTGTCTATTATTTGTAAGTTGAACGAAGTGGGCTTCTCATGACTGAAATTAGCACTGCTGAGTGATGGCTTTAAACTGGGAAGGTCCATGAAGAAGGCCACTAACCCATACCCTTGGCTAAATTGAAAACACCTGTAGAAAACTCATGTCTTGTTCAGCTGAGAAAAATGTCCTTAAATTTGAGTAAAACTGTAGTAACTTCGTGAAAGTAAATGAATAAGCAAATTTCTTACTGCAGGGCTATGCAAAAAAAAGAGCAAACAGAAACTTGAACTTGCAGAGCACTTCACCTTCTCTTATTGAGTTGCTTTTTAGTGTTTTGTGAAATAATTACATAGATAGTTCTGGTTTCTAATGTACAATACATAATCCTGTAAAAGCTATTAAGCAAATTCTGCTGAGTTTTTCACCTCAGATCCGCAGCCCTCAAATCATTAATCATGCATTATAAGCTTTAATAGACTAAGCATTTTAAAGACATCTGCTAAGTCTCAAAGGACAGAATGCAAACATAGCATTTCAGAGATTTCTCTACTAGGAGCAGTAATAATGTTAGGAGGCAAAAAAAAAAGACTCCAAAGAAAGCTTTGCCTCTCTGGATTCCAGAGAGCTACCATGCTCTGAGACAATTGTGCAAGTTATTTGTAACTGAAAACTGAGAAAGCCAATCTTACCTTGTGTTAACATGTTTTCATAGTTTCATTCAGGGTTGGAAGGGACCACAAGGATCATCTAGTTCCAACTCCCCTGCCATGGGCAGGGACACCCCACACTAGAGCAGGCTGGCCAGAGCCTCATCCAGCCTGCTCTTAAACACCTCCAGGGACGGGGCCTCGACCACCTCCCTGGACAACACATTCCAGGGCTTCACCACTCTCATGGTGAAGAACCTCCTCCTCTCATCTAGCCTGAACCTCCCCACCTCCAGCTTCATTCCATTGCCCCTAGTCCTATCACTACCTGACATCCTGAGAAGTCCTTCCCCAGCCTTCCTGTAGGCCCCCTTCAGATACTGGAAGGCCACAATTAATTTCTTAGATACAGTGTCACCATCATTACTTGCTCAGGCAGAATTATCTCTTTTGCATTAATTGAGTGTTTGACTAAAACACAAGTTTGACCTGGACAACATGTTGCACATGCCTGAAAAGTCACTATAGGTATCAGGCCCTTTGCTTATTTAGTTTATCTGATTCTGTTACTCAAACACATAATTTGGTGAAGGCTGTTCTTACATGTCTTGCACAAAAGAGAGAAAATTGGTTAGATTTTCCTCACATTTTAAGGAGCTACTATACTAGGCACTGAAGCTAATTCTGAGTTACTATAGTGAGTTATAAACATTGGTCTGTAAAAACACCTTTGCACTTGTTACCTTTTCACTTGTTGTTTGTTTTTTTCCCCCACTGGATAGTATTCTGTGGGGTAGTAGCTTTCTCAAGTTGTACAAGGAAACACTTTCACAGTGGACAGGGAAAACTGAATTGAAAAGGGAGCCTGAGGACATACAGACATTTGGTTACGGTTACAGGTTTCTTTCCAAACCAGACAGTAATGGGGAATGGCAGGCTACAGCGTTACAGGATGCTTTTGCCCATGTTGTGTTATGGATGAATGTTCCTTGACAGTAGCAGGGCTTGAGCTAAATTCTTGTCTTCTGTCTCCTTAGTGAGGAGAATGCAGTTAGGAAGTTCAGTATATGACGTGTCCTAATGCAACTATTTTTTGGCTTTTTGATTGTGCTTTACCTAAAGTATGTGAAATCAGGATGTGTTCTGTCTTCTCTCTCAGCTTCTTAGGAAGCACCCCAATTACCAGGGCTGTGTAGTGTGGATGAATTGTCTTTCCATTTTCTAAATATAGCAAAGCAGCAACTGAAAGCTGAGTGTCCTTGCCATGAAGGTGAGAAGTCCTTTTCCATTTGTCCAAGTGATATTTAAGGAGGTCATCAAAGGTGGATTCAGGGCAGTGTCTGATGATATAAACTTTTCTCTTACTGATTGAGAACTGTTTAGGCTCAGTACTTAGCATCTGAGATTCCTGTTACTGGAGCAATCACAGGCCTGTGAGATGACTCTTTACCTGTGGAAGACAAAGAAGGTCTCCGAAGTGTGGTAGGGTAGGTGAATGAATGTCACTCAGACAGAAGAAATGATTTGACCTGGTACTACCATATAAATGCTCCAGCACATGGTCATGGGAGGAAATGTCACCTGCAGTGTTGCTGCTCATTTCCTATGTTTTACTTATAATATTTGAACAGAAATGTCTCCTGCTGAGTCAAATGTTTCATGTGAGATGATCTTTTTTTTTCCCCTGGCTTTTTATATTGGTTAGGAAAAGAGGTAATAAAATAAATAATACAATTTTTTGCACATAATCCATACATATTTCCCCTTTCACTTCCTCCTTGCATTTCTCAGTTTGATACTGAAGACGTTGATTATTCTTCTAACCCTCTGAGACTTGGACTAAAGCCAAGAAAACGAATGAAAAGGTAAACAGAGGCAAAGGGAAATAGAGATATATGATCAGGGACACAAAGCAGATTCCTGGGAGAACGTGGAATTAAGTCTCCTTGCTTTCTGAAGAATAAAAGCTTTCCTTAAAAGGGAAACTGAAGGAAATAGGTCAACTCAAATAATATTAAATCATACTGTAGGAAAATCCATCCCCCTCACCTCTAAGCTGTGAGATGACACATATTTTTAAAACCTAATTTTACTGAGGAGTATCTGTGGTGTCCAGGGAGGGTCTCTGGGATCTGAACAGTGTTTCTGCCTTACTGTGGCAGTTTTTCTATCAGCTTTCTCACCATATCTGCTCTCAGCTGTTCTGGTGTTTCAATTGTTTTGTTTTTTTTCAAGGAAACTTGAATCATTGCCACTTTTTATCCTCTCTGAACTGTTTTAATAGGATCTCCCTTCTCTTCCTGCTTTTTTAGTTCTTTTTGTCCTCTTTATATAGTTCCAGCACTTTCTTACTTTTTCTCTCACAAGTAAAGAAATTGAAAGCCTCATGCTATAGCATTCTGAAATGGAACTCTACTGTAACACTTCTGTTTCAAATGCTCCTAGGGAAAGAGGAAGGCAGCTTTATTGCTTTTTTTGGGTTTTGTTTGTTTGTTTGGGTTTTATTCCCACAGTTGGTTTATGGTTTTGCTCTGGAGTTCAGAGTTCTGACATCATTTAGGATACACTAGAAAAATATCCCTTTCAAATTCTTTACTGTTCAATAAACAACAGATACATTTCCTAACTGACTTCATGCAACAGCATCTTATACAAGAGAAGCCCTGGGAGAGGTTATAGAGGTCCAGCTGAATGACAGGGAGGTAAGACGGAACTGAGGGGAATGATCAAGAAAGGGAGCTGCAAGATGGAACAAAACACTACAGTTTACTTTCTGAAACTGGTCTGTGGACTCTCAAGACAAAGAATTATTTCAATGCAGGCTGCAAAGTTGCTCCAGATGAAAAGAAATTTTTTCCATTTCTTCTGGGATACTTTGTCCATTTATAATAATGGTCTGAATTAGACCAGAGAGTGTTATTAATAGAGTAAGGAACAGTAGAAAAGGAAAAATAACACTGAACATTTCCTAGAAAACTGAAATTGAGATGCCTGTTCAAAGCTAAAAGTGAGCATTAAAGGGATCTGGGGGTGCTGGTTGATAGTAGGCTGAACATGGGCCAGCAGTGTGCCCAGGTGGCCAAGAAGGCCAATGGCATCCTGGCCTGCATCAGGAACAGTGTGGCCAGCAGGAGCAGGGAGGTCATTCTGCCCCTGTACACTGCACTGGTTAGGCCACACCTTGAGTACTGTGTCCAGTTCTGGGCCCCTCAGTTTAAGAAAGATGTTGAATTGATGGAATGTGTCCAGAGAAGGGCAACAAAGCTGGTGAGGGGTTCGGACAGCATAACATAGTGCCCTGTTATTAATTATTGTGCTCTTAAGCTCTCAGCATTAGTTTGCTTAATACTAGTATTTTTACACCTGCTAAGGACAAATAACTTTAATGTTTCACACAGGTAATAAGTCTATGTATGCTTTAACCTTCCACAAATGCCATTGTTTGGAAGGGGATCTTGAACAGATGACCCTCAATTTCTCCATGATTTAGTACAAGGAAGTTGAGTCCATATTTCCTGTTTGTTGTACTTCCTGGAAGGAGCTCCTGTATTTGGTTATTTCTTGCATATTTCCACATTCCTCAGCTTCTTTAGCCTCCACCTCATATTCCATCTACCTTGCCATTGCTGGGATACCAATTGAGTACCCTACCTACCTGTGCACTATAGCAGGAGTGTGGGCAGATGCTGGCATCAGAGAAGAAGCAGCAGGAGGGATACAAAAGGGAACAATGGAGTGGCTGAAAGCCCTTTGTCTCCTTGAAAAATTGGACCTGGAGTACTGACTGGGGAACATGGGTGGGTCTGAAAGTAGAATAATTGCAACAAACATCCTGCACTACTCTCTGTTCCCAGAGGGAAAGGTGCCATCAGAGAGTGGACGGAAGGACTGTGCTAGTAATCCAGAAAACTGCATTAAGTCCATCAGTAACTCTTTGACATAGCCCAGTAAGCCTGAAGGTAACTATGATCAGCAAAAGCAGACAGTAAAGAGAAGTGGTAGCAGTAATAACAGAAAATTATCTGCCTCTGTAAAATAATAATACTGGAAAAGATGATGGAGATTTCTCCAAGAAAAAATATAGCAAATGTGATGTGAATCTCAGGGCTGAGATATTCTGCAATTCTTTCAGGCTTATCTGAGGTTTTGAGAGCACTTCTAAAATTTTATGGTGAGTCTCTCAGTGAATAAAGGCCTGAAGACACCAGTCTGTGCTATGAAAACTGCCACTCTGCTTCTGTTTCTGTGATAGCAAGCAGCAAGGTAAACTCCATGCAGCTGAAAATGCCTAAAATGTGAAGCATATTTATCATTTTTCTTGTAAGATGACAGTTCTAGGAAGTTAAGCATGACAATAAATTTTCTTCCCTGGCATTCATTACCAGGGCACTTCACAGTTCTTATTATATTTTGCCTAAATTTATTGAATTTCCAGTTCTGAAAAGCATTCAAGAAGGGCCCAATATATGGAATCACTTGACTCCGCCAGCAACAGAGTCACCACCAGGTGGCACTCACGGACTGTGTAAAACCTCCAGCTGGATACGTTAATCCAAAAATGATGTATGGCTTAAAACACACTTGTACTTGGTTTAACCACTGAAGCACAGTTACCTTTCCTGGGCAGAGAATTCAATATTTGAAATAAACCAAACATTATTTATCCTATCAGCATTTGCACCACAAAATATCCCCACAAATCTTGTTTACTCCTATAACAGCTTTGTTAAACATGTCATCCCTCTACATTGTACATAGATGAATAAATTGAAGCTTTGCTGGCTTTTTTTATGTCTTCTTGGCTAGCAAACAATGGACTGGAAAAACAGTTATGGTGAATAGAAAGAATAGAATAGAATAGAATAGAATAGAATAGAATAGAATAGAATAGAATAGAAGAATTAACCAGATTGGAAGAGACCTTTGAGATCATTGAGTCCAAGCTATCATCCAACACTATCTAATCAACTAAACCATGGCACTGAGCACCCCATCCAGTCTCTTCCTAAACACCTTCAGTGATTGTGACTCCATGAGCACCCCATCCAGTCTCTTCCTAAACACCTTCAGTGATTGTGACCCCACCACCTCCCTGGGCAGCCCATTCCAATGGCCAATCACTCTTTCTATGAAGAACTTCTTCTTAACATCCAGCCTAAACCTCCCCTGGCGCAGCTTGAGACTGTGTCTTCTTGTTCTGGTGCTGATGTGTACCTTTAAGTGTGTACTAAGGATTTTCATTAATGATTTGTACAATTAACTGCAGTGGCTATGGTTTGTAGCATTTAATATTTCCAGGTTATGTCACTGTTAGGCTTGGGAAGAGATTTTTCTAGGCAATAGAATATTATAATATGCATATTACAGCCTCTCAGGTACAATTTTTAAATCAATAGAATTAGGGAGTGGCTGAGAGGGCCACCAAGGCTTTTACTTCTTTACCTTTGGGTTCCTTTTATAACATAACAGTGGGGTCACCACCAGCACAATACTCACTCTTGCCAGTTTGGGGAAGGAGCTCAACTCTGCAGTTGCAGCATTGGGCACACAACTGCCCATGTCTCACCCTTCAATGCTACCACTGAACATATTTCCATCCAGATATTGCCACTATCTGCCAATCTGATTAGCCTGTGGTGGTACCACGATACACCTGTCTGTCAGTTTCAGGTATTGTGTTGTACAGTTTCAATACACAGCTTATGCCAAGGATTATCGTGACCAGTCCTTGCCTCCACTGTTGAGTTTGCCATGGTTCACCATGCTCAACCCTGTTTCCATTGTGCTCTGTTCATTTTCAAGGCAAGGCTGTGATGCTTCCATGTCACTAGGCCAATGAAGCAGAGAAGGCTTGAGGCAGTAAGTGGCGTCACATTGGAAGTTAGAGAACATGTTCTAACACTGAAGTACTTCAGGTATATAAAGAACTATTTTTGGTTAGTTGGTTGGGCATTTTTAAGTATTTTCTCTGTGCTGATGTGTGAGCTGTACTTACAATGTATGCAGAAAAGGAAATATTAATTTCTTCAGAAAAGTGTATAGGTGGACGTTTAGCAGAGGAACTTTCATTGCAAAAAGGGTCAAGATTATCTTACTAATTCATACTAGGATGTCATCTAGGCTCAGAAGAAGGGGTAGTCAAGAAGGCAGCACTGAAAAACCCAAAATGAACATAAATCTTACACCATAGCTAAGAGTGGCTCTTTTCTTTCTGCCATCTTTCTTCAATGTTTTGAGGAGACAACATATAGGTGTTTTTGCTGAACATACCACTTGGCTCTTCAGCTCCTTGAATTCCTTCTTAAAACATATTTGCATTCTTGGCCCATGCTCATGATATTAACCAATCACAAAGTGATAAAGTTCTCATTCAACAGGTATGGAATGAATTTGAGTATTTATTTATGAATCTATTAATTCTGATACATGGAAAATGTTACATGTTAAAGATTTATTGATACTGTTTTGACAGTCAGAAGAGTGAAAGGTTATACTCCTGACTCATAACACAGTTTGGATAGGGTATGACATCTTTTTCCATTATGGGCATATGTAGGCAGTGGCATTGAATCCCCAGACTGCTAATTTTAATCATGGAATCACAGAAACATTCAGGTTGGAAAAGACCCTGGGTCACCAAGTCCAACCGATAATCCTACTCTACAAAGCTCACCCCTAAACCATAACCCTGAGTACCACATCCAAACATCCCTTAAACACATCCAGGATTGGTGACTCAACCACCTCCCTGGGCAGCACATTCCAATGCCTGACCACTCTTTCCATGAAAAAATTGTTTCATTGGCTTTCTTGGCCACCTGGGCACACTGCTTGTTTATATTCAATTGCCTGTCAACTAGAATCCCCAGGTCCCTTTCTACCAGACAGCTTGCCAGCCACATTTCCCCAAGCCTGTTGGGTTCTTGTGACCCAAGTGCAGGATCTGGCATTTGGCCTTATTGAAGCTCATCCCTTTAACTCTGGCCTATTGATCCAATCTATCCAAGTCCCTTTGTAGAGCCTCCCTATCCTCATGAAGATCAACACTCCCACCTAACTTGGGGTCACCTGCAAACTTATTGATGATACACTCCATGTCTTCATCAATAAAGATGTTAAACAGAAGTGGTCCCAACATTGAGTCCTGAGGAGCACTTGTGACTGGTCACCAGCTGGATTTAGAATAGAATAGAATAGAATAGAATAGAATAGAATAGAATAGAATAGAATAGAATAGAATAGAATAGAATAGAATAGAATAGAATAGAATAGAATAGAATAGACCAGACCAGACCAGGTTGGAAAAGACCTTCAAGATCATCGCATCCAACCTATCACCCAACACCACCTAATCAACTAACCCATGCAACCAAGCACCCTGTCAAGTCTCCTCCTGAACACCTCCAGTGATGGTGACTCCACCACCTCCTCGGGCAGTCCATTCCAATGGGCAATCACTCTCTCTGTGTAAAACTTCCTCCTGACCTCCAGCCTGAACTTCCCCTGGTGCAGCCTGAGACTGTGTCCTCTTGTTCTGGTGCTGGCTGCCTGGGAGAAGAGACCAACCTCTGCCTGTTTACAATCCCCCTTCAGGTAGTTGTAGAGAGCAATAAGGTCACCCCTGAGTCTCCTCTTCTCCAGACTAAGCAGCCCCAGCTCCCTCAGTCTCTCCTCATAGGGCTTGTGTTCCAAGCCCCTCACCAACTTTGTTGCCCTTCTCTGGACTCGTTCCAGCAAGTCAACCTCCTTCCTAAACTGAGGGGCCCAGAACTGGACACAGTACTCGAGGTGTGGCCTAACCAGTGCAGTGTACAGGGGCAGAATGACCTCCCTGTTCCTGCTGGCCACACTGTTCTTTGACTCCATTGACCACCACTCTTGGGGCCTGTTTGCCCAGCCCCAGCTGTTTATCCACCAGAACATGTGCTCATGCAAGCCATGAGCAGCCAGATTGTCCACAAGAATTCTGTGGGAAACAGTGTCAAAGTCTTTCCAGAAGTCTAGGTAGACAATATCCACAGCCTTTCCCTCATCCAATAGTTGGTCATCTTGTCATAGAAGGAGATCAGGTTGGTCGAGCAGGACCTGCCCTTCATAAACCCATGTTGACTGGGTCTGATCCCCTGGTTGTCCTGTATATGTCATATAATAGTACAGAATAGAGAATTAACCTGGTTGGAAAAGACCTTCAAGATCATTGAGTCCAACCTATCATCCAACACTTGAGATGATCTGCTTCATTACCTTCCCTGGTACCAATATCAGACTGACAGGTTTGTAGTTTCCCAAATCCCCCTTTGCTACCCTCCAGTCCATTGGGACCTCCCCAGTCAGCCAGGACTTCAGGTAGATAATGTAAAGTGGTTTGACAAGCACATCTGCCAACTCCCTCAGCATCCTTGGGTGTAGCCCATCTGACCCCATAGACCAGTGCGTGTTTAAGCAGCGTAGCAGGTCAATGACCACTTCTTCATTTATTGTGATGGCCTTATTCTGATTCCCCTTCCTGACTCCTAGCAGATGAGGCTGAGTGTCCAGGGAACTTCTGGATCCAGTGCTAATGATCAAGGCAAAGTAGGCCTTGAACATCTCAGCCTTCTCCTCAGTCCTTCTCCCCCTTAATCATTATGTTTCCAATAAATGATGGAGATTTTCCCTAGTCCTCCTTTTGTTGTCAATGAATTTATACTTGAAGGTCTTTTCCAACCTGGTCTGGTCTGGTCTGGTCTGGTCTGGTCTGGTCTGGTCTATTCTATTCTATTCTATTCTATTCTATTCTATTCTATTCTATTCTATCCTATCCTATCCTATCCTATTCTATCCTATTCTATTCTATTGAAACATTTTTTAATTATTCTTAATGGCTGTAGCTAGGTTGAGCTCTAGCTGTGCTCTTATTCAGGACTGGATTATCTATTAGGTGTTTTGCTTTCAAATGTTCAGTGTGCTATTTTTTTTCTCTATGTAAACATATGGTAATCAAACATGTGTCTATTTGTGTCTGAGAAATAGTTAGTCTACTGGCAACCAGGAGACAGACATTCACCTGGGTTTGTGGTTGCATTATCATTATCTCTGAATGTATTTGAGATGGTCAGGTTTAAATTTTGGTCAGAGATTGAAACATTGTAAGCAGTTTCATCATGTCCTTAGGAGCACAACAACAAGCTTTGTGGCATTACATCCTCACATGGTGGGGAGAGGATGTGGTTTGCTCTGAGTAATTTGGAAGAGAACGGAATTCCGTTTTCAAGAAAGCTGGGAAGAGTTACTCATTCACAGCAGGAAAGACTACTTCAGTTTCTATCTCGTCAGGGATTTTCCAGCAGAACACTTCCCAATCTAACAAATGTAGGCCTGACTTATGAAATGCTCAGGCATCATGAATGAAGTAACATAAGAACTGAGGTTAACTCTGTTTATGACTCAACAACCTTTCAACCTAGAATAGGAAAATGTTCAGCATAAAAGACTGTGAGACTTACCCAGTCTTGTGGAGTGTAGAGACCCTGTACTGGCGTAGAAGGCTCACTCTCCTTCCCCCCTAGTGGGTGCTTATCTATTGTAAACTGAAAATACATGGTAATACCAATGCATCTTCTTCCTTTGTGTAGAGTGGGGGTACTTCTCATGGTGCAGACTTCCTTGGGCTATATCTGACCCCTGAAGTAGATTAGAGGGCATACAGAACATATTTAAAGCCAGTTTAAGGTTGTGAGGTCTATACTCATCAAACCTTGATTTAAGACAATTGTCTGTGGTAACACCAGGGATAGAAAGTCGAATCAACATACCCAATAATTAATTTTAATGTAGACAATATTATAAAACAAGGAGTGACTTTAAAACTTCAAGAACACAAAAGGGCCAAGAAGTCAAAGACATGCCTCTTAATGTTTTGGGGATGTCAGGGAAACAATCTGGTATTCTTTTTCCTTAAAGTAAGATGTAGTTCCATGAAGGTGAGAATTTAGTAATTTAGAAAATAAAAGGCTCCAGGGAAACCAAGGGTTTCATGAGTAAATAAAATGGAATGATATGTTTTCTTATGAAGTGGTGCTAGAGGCTTCTCTTCTGCAAAGATGATAAATAAGGCTCTGAGGTGATCTAATTGTGGCCTTCCCGTATCTGAAGGGGGCCTACAAGAAGGCTGGGGAGGGTCTTCTCTGGATATCAGGTAGTGATAGGACTAGGGGGAATGGAATGAAACTGGAGGTGTGGAGAGTCAGACTGGACGTGAAGAGTTTTTTCACCATGAGAGTGGTGAAGCCCTGGAATGGGTTGTCCAGGGAGGTGGTTGAGGCCCCAGCCCTGGAGGTGTTTAAGAGCAGGCTGGATGAGGCTCTGGCCAGCCTGATCTAGTGTGGGGTGTCCCTGTCCATGGCAGGGGGGTTGGAGCTAGACGATCCTTGCGGTGCCTTCCAGCCCTGACTGATACTATGATACTACTATGATAAGTGTATTGCTTGTAGAAGCAAATGTTTTGCAGGACAGTTACACCAATGTACAGAAACAAAAAAGGGCTGGCTAAAACTTCCTGGAATATGCACAATGCCTTATTTAGGCAAATTCCGGTTAGTGAATCATGCCTTGACTGAAAAAGCATGAACAAAAGTGTACATCCTTTACCTGACCTATGGAAAAAGGCATATATATACCAGGCAAGACTTATTCAGTTCCGGCTTCCAATTTTAATTAGCACATAACTACTTTTTTCCGCAGTGAGATGTACATATTTTTTTAATGAGTCACTGGAGGATTCAACTTTTCAAAGCCAAAGTGTAAAGACCATAATAAGGACTAATTAAGCTCACACAGATGCATAACAAAAATGTTGTGCCTTTCCCCAGATTAGAATATGATCATTAGAAAATAAACCTCTATTTAGATTTTATCCTGTCTGCTGATTATTTTTTGGTCCTAGCTAGAATGAAGAGTTTGCTACATGAATGTGTTTAAACATAAACAAAATTTGAAAGAAGTATGCAATACAGTAACAATTTAATGCTTTGAATACTTCCTCTCTCAGGTGAAATATCATAGTGCTGTGTTTAAAATAAGAAGTGAAATCTTTATAGGGCAAAATAATGACAGCTTTGTATTACTTGGCACTGGTCATAGGCATTTATTTGCACTTTGAAGTCATGCAAGCAAGTTTCCTCATCCTCTTCAAGCTGAGAAGAATCTAAGTGTGAGTTTTTGTATGAGTATGAAGTGTTTATTTATGACAATAGAGTGAAAGCTGTGATTTAAAAATAATAATAATAATAATGAGGCTCTGAAATAATGCCCAGCCCTTACAAGGACCACATTAGAATAAACCTTTATTAGAATAAACTAAACCAGGTTGGAAGAGACCTTCAAGATCATCACGTCCAACCCATCAACCAATCCAACCCACCCAAACAGCTAACCCATGGCACCAAGCACCCCATCAAGTCTCCTTCTGAACACCTTCAATGACGGCGACTCCACCACCTCCCCGGGCAACCCATTCCATAGCGCAATCACTCTTTCTGTATAGAACTTCTTCCTAACATCCAATTGAACCTCCCCTGGCACAGCCTGAGACTGTGTCCTCTTGTTCTGGTACTGGCTGCCTGGGAGAAGAGACCATCATCTGCCTGTCTACAACCTCCCTTCAGGTAGTTGTAGAGAGTGATAAGGTCACCCCTGAGTCTCCTCTTCTCCAGGCTAAGCAACCCCAGCTCCTAAAGAGGAGGACAAAGTGTCTTTGTAGAAGGTAAAATGTTGGGTTTTGACGTACCCAGGATCATCATTTCTACATTGCAAAGTCCTTGTCTTCATTCCCAAGTTTTTCAGTCTAGGTTTGGATAACAAAGAACAGCTGTTGGAGAAAGGAGGCCTAGTATACGTTGTCAGCTCTCTGAGCTAGTTTGTAGCCCTTGCTGATCTAAGTGGATTTGTTTTCAGGCTCAATGTATTATGTAGAGTCAGATGAAGGCCTAAGATCGTTATGGTTATAGCCAAACCATTCATGCTGTAGTGTTATATCTCTTCTGAACTACTTTTTTTACTAGCTGCAAATTTGAGCAAGCCCTTCATCACACAGATTGCTGGCAGCACTGGTGAAAAGAGAATTTGTTTACTTCTGAAGCTTTCTTAGTGGCCTGAAAATTCACGAAACTTGTGTTAAGTATTTTACCAAAATGACAGCTTAGCATTATATGAGATGTAATATCTGAAACTGAGATACATGGGTATTTCTGAGTGAACAGCTGTTTCAAATAATAACAAAGGATTTAAACCTGAATATTTGATGGATGCAAATAGGTAAAGCTTTGGTTCCATTTAATGTAATTTATTCATTGACTGGAGCAGATTTAACACAAATTTCCTGTCACCTTGAAATACCATTTTCCCATTTTGGCAGCACCTTTTTGCTATGCAAAGCAAGAAATGTGGCTTTTGTAATTTGGTTTCTTGAATGAGGAGAAATCAGAGAAATCAGAGGAATGAAGTCTAACTCTTGGTTGTAACTTCATTTATTTAACTGCATAAGACTTTCCTGCTATAAAGAATTCAAGCAGGATTTGGAGTGTTTCTGGTGTCCTGTACTTTCAGTACTCAAAGTGAAGTTAAGAGCAAACACCTTGCAGTTATTCTTTTATGGTATTGTCATAAAATCATGCACCAAGAAAAGGCACTAAAGAAACACTGGCCTTGCTACAGTTAATACTTAAAAACTTGTTTATTCTTAATTATTTACCTGTCCTATTGTTATTCTTTCTTGTTGCTGTTCCCCCACACACACCTTACATTGCAGTCCCTTGTGTTCCTTTTATAAATAAGTATTTAACCATTAAATAGTTATTTCTGTAGGTGCACAAATTATCTGACAATAATAATAAGCTGGTGTTACTTATATTACTGATTTCACACATCACAGAATCACAGAATCAGAATCACAGAATCACCAAGGTTGGAAGAGACTTCAAAGATCATCAAGCCCAACCCATCACCACAGACCTCATGACTAAACCATGGCACCAAGTTCCACATCCAGTCCCCTCTTGAACACCTCCAGGGATGGTGACTCCACCATCTCTCTGGACAGCCCATTCCAATGGCTAACGACTCTCTCAGTCAAGAACTTTCTCCTCACATTGAGCCTAAACTTCCCCTGGTACAGCTTGAGACTATATGCATCTGTACTGATAGAAAATACTAAAATTTGTCTGGAAGACTCATTTGCATAAATTTGCAATGCAAATTAAGATCTCTTAAAAATGGAGCACCTTATTTTTCTCTAGTGCTGCAGGAATTTTCTTCCAGTGCAATAAGATCTGAAAACTGGTGAAAGAAAATACGTTGTGGCCAAAACACTTTTGCATGTTAAAGAATCTGCAGATAAACCTAAATGCAATTTTTATGTGCACAGATGCCCAAAAATCAGATATACTAACTGATGTCATAGCAAAGTATCAAGAAATTAGTGAATTCTGGAAGTTTTCCCCTTTTTCTGTTTAAAAAATCCCAACCCAACCAACCAAAAAGCAGTTAATCACCATAGTTTTTAATGACTATTAATTCCCACTTGTAGGAAACTATCTACTGGAGCTACCAAAGAAAACCCCACAGACACTCAAAAGGAATTCCCCACCAGTTCTTTAAGAGAAGGCCAATCCCTTCTTAAATGGGATCATAAGAAAATTTCTTAATTTTATTTGCAGATGTGTTCTTTCCCAGGGAATTGTATTGGTTTAAATACAGGAAAGATTACTTGGAAGTTTCCAAGTCTCTGGTAACACTGAGTCAGATGTCTGCAGGTTGCATTGTGCCAGATTTGACGTCAAATGATAATCCAGTAGGGTTTTCCATTAGCCTTCATAATGGAGATTCAGTGGGGCTCTTACCTCATAAAATAAGTAGGTTCTGTCTGAATCACCGAGTTTATCATTAAAAACATGATTTTGCTAATTGATTTGTTAAAACACATTTTTAAGGTTAAAAATATTGCAAAAAAAGAAAGATATTGAGCATGAGGACACAGCAATGTTAATTCTGACATGTTTCACAACTTACTAAAATGTTAGTGAGGCACACAAGAAAAAAAGTCACTGCCACGACTGGTCTTGTCTTTGTGGTGACAACAAGCACCAATTACTTTTCTGTTTAAAATTAAGTATGTCTGCTCTCCAAGACTGGGGCATGCTGTTGCAAGTGTTGTTATTGCTGGGTGGAAATTTACTGAGGAAGAAAGGATGTGTTTCCTCATGGCTGGGCTTGGCAGGTCCTCCCTGCAGTTGGAGGTTCAGGGAGCTCTATGGCCTTGCCCATGGGTGGCCTGTTAACAAATTTGCCTTAGGACCAGCATTCTTGGGTGATCTCGGCAGCTGTTGTATGAAACATATTTTTGACAGTTTTATTGAGTTGCTAAAAGATTCAGGGAATTTCTAGCTCTTGAACATTTTTGGCTTTCTTGTATTTATTTTTTCTTTAGATTTTTGTCCTATTTGGGTTCAAACCAATTTCAGGAACTCTCATTTTCCCACAGCCTGGGAATCCAGCTTCTTTGGCTAGACACAGTTGTTCTCTAACCTGTATCCCACATTGCTGTACATTCTTGAGCAGAGTTGCTGTCTTCAGCTGGAAGTGAAGAAATTAAGTTGTAGACACATGAGCTTGGCTTTGGCATGCTCCCCTTTTTGCCCATTCTTCAGTAAATGATAGCTTCAAGTACATGGAATTAAACTCATGCTTGCAAGGCTATTTACTGCCATCCCAGAATTCTGTGTCGGCTTGCTCGTAACATTTCTGTTTCATGTGCTGGGAGGGACTAGACTTTGAGGTTTCTGGTTACTAAATTATGCAATCAGTAGGCTTCTTGAGGACTGTAGAAAGCACATAGCTTCTGTGTCTAAATAAGACCTGCCAAGAAGGGCTTACTAGAGTATGAAGAGAGACTTTGTTACGTCTTTAAAGAACATGTAAAACAATACCTAGCTGAGAAATGGCCACAGAAATTCTTCATCTACCTGTCCATACAGGCAGATGACCATAAGAGTGGCCAGCATAGATGAGGCCAAGGAAAGAAATCATTATGAGGTGCTGAAGCATAAAGGATACAAGAAGGTGAGAGAGTGAAAGCCCTAAGTCCATTATTCAAAGATCTTTTTAGGCTGGACTTAGAAAATAGTCCAAAGAGGAAGAAATTTATCAGTAGAACTCTAAAGAGTAGCTGCCTAGTAGAAAGCTGCTACATGTAGACCAATCTTATCAGAAACAACAGAGTAATAATAGCATGGATTTTTAAGTCATGATTAATATCATATTACTTATATAATATGGAGCTTGATTATATATAAAAGGAGTAGGTTTATTCTCAGTTGGGAGCCAGTGAAAATTCATAGTTGCTGCCTTTGACTTGGTGTTCTGAAAAATCAACTCAGTCAGCTTCTATTTAATGCTGCTTTTTGTTTCACTGACATAAATATGCAGTAGATCTCAGTGACTGGCCTCTTCATTCTGCCCAACTATGGCCTTTGCCATGTCCAGACAGAAAAAGGAGTCACTCACACCTCCTTTTTTCCAGATAAGGAAAAGTCACTCCTTTTCCTACATTCTTGGAAGCTGATAGTTGAGAGTTTTTCATTAAAAGAAACTAAAAATTATCCTGGGAATCACTGGGTGGAGAAATATCTGATGTCTACCTTAGTAACTCATCATCTCTCAATTATAAACAATATCAATAGATTCTTTGTCTTGTAGCACCCGCAGTTGTGATATAAACAGAGGAGCACAGAAGTGAAGTCAGTGAGATTCTTCATGACATGACTCATGTTGAATTTGGCTTGTTCTCAAACACGTATATCAGCAGAGAGGTCTGTCACCTGAGTGAGGTTAAATCACGTTGGAATGTGCAGTAGGAAGAAAAGCAGAACAGAAGCAGTACTTTGTACATAAAGTGTATTTTCTTGTGGTTATGGTTTGCTTGGAGTTTTGGTTTTTGTTTAGTATGAGTCAAATTGTGAGTGATCTCCTTAGGTAATTTGCTGGGGAACAGTGACATGTGAAACTGCTCTGTCCTGTCATGCTCCCACTTAAGCAATCACTGAATGAAAAACAGGTATGGTGCAAATTCATGTGGCTGCTCATTAGGAGTTATTCCTAACTCATAGGAGTTATTCCTAGAAAGGAACAATGTGGGCACCAGCAGGCAGGGTGAGTATAGATCCAGTTTATCTGTAATTAGTTGCCCAAAAGCAAGTAATAACTGATAACATTGATAACATCTACATTTAGGAAAATGAGGACAGTTGCACTAATTCAGGAGTATCAGTACTTACCAGCTCTTGTCTCCATCCTCTTCATGTTTCTGTGCATCTACCTCTCATTACTACACTAACAAAGTATGGTGGTAATTAAGAGCTTTTACATCACTGGAGGACCAAGAGGCTGAAAAAGACTATAGAACATCCCAAAAGGGAAACAGTCTTTGGTACAGACTTTGTAGGCTTGCTGGATTGTGTGACTTCTATTCACCCTACAAATTGCAAGTCAACAGAACAGCCCGAGTTCAGAAGTTTGCATGAGGGTAAAGCATTCATGGTTTCTAAGTACACAAGTGACACAGTACTGAAAGCCATGCAGCTGACATTGTTAAACTCAAAGCAAAAAATCTTCAAGAAAATGGCCTTTTATACACAACTCAAACATGCACATGAATACATTTACATACATGCTTATATATGTTTAACATAAGGAGGACCAAAATGAAGATAAGTATTCATTTACTAGTAGGAGGCACAATACTAAATTGACATTAAAATCCCCAACACTATGTTATTTTATGCACAGAAAGATTTCAGAAAATGGTTGTGACATAATAAAACCTATATCAGAAATCATTAAACAAAATTGCATCCATTATCCCCTCAGGTCCTGAGTGTATCAGGAAATTTATCATGTAGATTTGTATGTTCTATTCCAGTTTTATTGTAAGTCAGAATACCTGAAAGTTAGTCACTAGCTCTTCTGTCATGTTTTTCACTCATATTTTAATTAGGTACCTGTTTGCTACTGTAGCTGGTACAAGAAAGGTATTAGGAATTAGAGAAACTACTCATTATAGTTCCTCTATTTGCTTCCCACAAGTTGAATGTTATTCTTATAGAAAATGGGAACAAAATGAAAGTTCTACTATATTCCTGGGATTATTATTTCCATGTTCTTAGTCTCACCTTGTTTATGGAGAGGGAGGAAATGGGCACACAGCATGGCTGTATGAGTCACAAAATATCTGCCTTTGAATGTGTCCTATGTGATTAATACAGGTTTATAGCCATTTCAGCCTTTCTTACTAGAGCCCTTAAAGAGTGTAATTCTGTACTTCATAGGTTGCCTAGAGGCGACAATTTGTCCCTAATTTTGCTTTGAGACATGAAATTCAGAATGCAGGTTTTGGGTGCAGGCTTACTGATACAATTCAAGTTGTTGATGGTAACCATCCCAAGCAAGGGATAGAAGCTCTATCTTTAGCTTGACATGTTCCACATGGTTTAGTCATAAATTGGGGGGGGGGGGGGGGGGGGAATATATATATATATATATATGTATATATATATATATATATGACTATATATATTTTTTTACAGCTCTTTATATTTGGATGACTGAAAATCAGTAGCATATGCCTTTAATTCTTCTGTGTTTTGGGTAACAGAATCTTTCAAGGAATGACTTCACCTGGTTGAAAGGCATGGATTGCTTCTGATGTGGCAGACTGTAACTGTCAAGCTCAGGCAGAGTGGTGATGATTGCTCTGTTGTGTCCTGCACTCTCACCCATGCAAAATGAATAAAGGTATTTTTGGCTCTTGCCATAGCTCTGATTAGTGAAAGAGTTTTATGGGCTTATTTTGCCTTTTAAAACATAGCCATCTAGTGTAGCGCACACACAGTTTGGTTTATTGCTGAAAGCCTCTCCAGTGAAGTATTCCCTGCACTTCCCTCCCTTCCCTCCACACACAGCTGTTATCTGTGCCAGCAAACACTGAATTATAGTAAAATGTCACTATCTATCTGTAAGATTTTCCTCGTAGAGGGGAACCACTAAATTCCTGTAAATCAGCTCTCATACTATTTATTTTTCTAGTGTAGTATGAAGACAAAATTTTTGATAGGTGAAGAAGTATTTTGTATTCTTTGCTTCATAGAGCAAGTCCTTGAGACAAGAGTAGAAATCACTGCAGTCATGTGAAGAGCAGATATTTATCACAGAACAATGCATGCACAAGTTTGGTGGTTTTTGGAAGAAGACAGTAGGGTTGAAGTTAGGAAGCTGAATTGCATCCCTGAAAAGGCAATGGATCCTTGTGTGGCTTCCTGTAGAATAATGACTTCTCTTAAAGAAATTTGAAAATATATCTCATCTCACAGTCTGTAGCTGCTATTTTGTGAACTGTTTTCCCTCTTTTAAAAGGGGGAAAAAATCTTACTGCTTATCCATGATTTGAAGACCTTTGAATTTCTACATCAATAATGTATATTAAATGTCAAAGAACTTTGTTTACAGAATGCTTCCAGAATGGGTAACTTAACCTACCAAATATCCTGTGTTCTCCTTTACTTGGAAGCAGGACAATTAAAATACAAATGCAAGTTTATTTGCACAGAGAAACCTGTTAAGTCACTTGATGAAGAGTGAGTTGGTATAGGGGGAGAAAGCAAATATAATGGAGATTGAGATATTTTCAGCCATTTACACAGGTGGCCCATGTCTTGCATTCAGTCTCAAATTTTACTTTTTCCTTCCCATACAACAGCACAACATGGGAAGAAACCTCTTGCTATAATCCATCTCTCTTTCAGTTAGGACAGATACTGATTATCATATCCTGAGAACATACGGCCCTGTTTTCTATTGAGTTACAGTGATTGGTACTATATACAACCTTGTCTACCTGACTTACATTCAGTTTACTTTCTCCTGTACTCAGTTTACTGTCTTATGGAATTTTTAAAGAGTTAAGGAGGTTTTTTGTTGGTTTGTTTGCTTTTTCAATTGGAATTCCAAACTCAAACAGGATAGAAGGTGAAAGGAAGACACTGGCAGTGGCTCTGTAGTGTGGATGACTGTGTGGTTCTGTTGAACTCCCAAAACCAAGGCTAGATACATCAGCAGAGGCTCATATGGCAGGGTAACATCAGAAACCCCAGTGCAGACACGCTATACCTCAAGAAGGTGATCTTTACAAACACACACACACATGTACACACACATGCACACCCCTCCAATAAACATAAAATCAGGGCAGCAATTATTTCCAGATTCATTCTCAGGACAGATTGAAAATAATTTTTTTCAATGGGCCTCTCAAAACACTTTTGGGAAGTATCACTTGATTCTCCAAAGTTTAAACTGCTTTTTCACAGTGCTCAGTCAGGCCTAATTCATCAAACCTTCTCAGTGACCATTTGCAATCTGCTGTAAAATAAACATTTTGACTCTTAAAAGTAAGAGTAAAGATTTGACCATAGTGTGATTAGGATCACAACTATGCAGTGAAATAAACATGTGCTCCCATCAAGAAAGTATTGTTTTTAGAGAGCACAAATCAATGGCTGTTTGCTTGAGATAACATATGAGCCTCTAATTTCTCCAGGCATCAAAAGTCCAAAGTAAGGACTGTTATTCTGGATACATTTGTTGTGTTTACTCCAAACTGTCAACAGGGAGGTCACTGGACATCCAGTTTGGTATCAGTAACGATACCCAAAGGGAAAATTGTGCCAAAGCGGCTTGCCAGAAAGGAGTTTCTGTAAATTGCTTGAAGATGAAGGAAATTTTGCCCCTTCCCCTTTATGAAAATATTAGTGTTTGTTTAGTAACTCTCCTTTCCTTCAATGTCTCTTTTTTTGTTTCTGGTTTAGGTTTGGGTTTTTGTTTGGGGTTTTTTGTTTGGTTTGGGAGGGTTTGGGGGGGGGTGTGGGGTGTTTGTTTTTAATTAGACATTGTAACAAAACATGTCTCTGAAGCAACTGAATTGTCACCATTAAAAAGTAGGGTGGAAAAATGAATGTAAAGAATAAAAAAGTGACTTTTTTTCAATCACTAATGTTTAAAGAGCAGCAAAGTTGGTAGTTTTGTCAAAACTGGTTCTTAATTGGTCTACATTTACAAAAGAGCTTAATTTTGGCACTTGGGAAGCATGAAATGTATCCTACTTTTTTCCCCCAAAATCTGAATTGGAAAATTTTACAAGTAAAAGTACCATCTTCACTGGATCAGTGCTGGTTTATATTTAGAGACAGACAGACTGCAGAAAATCAGTTGTGGCTCTGTGTATGTGTCCAAAATCCAGGACCTCACATCTCAGTAGCCCCTTCTGAAGGCATTGAAGGTCAGTAGTTTAAAAGATATGTTACTTAAAATACAAAAATTGAAGAGACTTTCTGTCTAAAAGTGGTTAGTCCCATTTATTATTATTTCTTTTCTTTATCAATTTAAATGAACATTTATACTGACAGGACTGTTGGCTAGCCATATCTCTCAGTATCTTTGGCAGATCCTGGACTTGGCTTTCTCTGTAAAGTGCTTTGTTTCTCTCTTTGCTGCCAGGACACACACAGGCACTCTCACGTTCTGTGCCTAGCCAGTTCTCTTTTGTCCCAAATTACCTTTCTTCAGCACTCTCCCCTTAAACTTTCTCCTGTCTTACTCTTCTCTATGCCAGAGAGATGTGTGTTTCACAGGCAGGTCTCACCCCTGAGAAGAAAAGGGCAGTCCTGATGCTTGGGCACTGTAAAGGCTATACACAGCAGAGATTTAGGTCACTGCTGCTCCCCTTCTTCACCTATCCCTTCTTGGCTGCACTGAGTGTTTTCGCTACTAGAAGTATATGAAATGCACATTCCATGAGAGATCTTCAAGATTTATTTTGGTACTGATGGCAGGCCAGATATTTGGATTCTGAGTGTGCTTATTATTTGATCAATATTAGTAGACTCTACAGACAGAACCCTGGTAAAAATTCTTGTAGCCATATACAGCTCTCCAAAGAGGTTGATGCTCCATCAGGAGCAGTAAGAGTGCAATATAGTCAGTGTTTGCATATGCACTTTGCTAAGTCCAGCTGTCTTCTGAGAGTCCTCTGTTACTATTTTCCTGGTACAGAAGCTAAAAGACAAGGTTGTTCCAGGAACTATAGGGCTGGTATACAAGGTTAATTACAAGGATGTTCAAGGAATGTAGGGCTTTAAGAGGGAAATGCTAGAAATTATATCCAGCATGGGACTGGGTCAGAATTTTAGAAAGATCAGGTGAAAAGCAGTACAAATTCAGAAAAGAAAAAAATAAAAAGGCCTTGAGCTTAAGATTTTGAAAGATTTCTGACATCTCCCAGCCCCAGATTTAGCATATCTGAGTGCATGCTTATTCAAATTATGTAACAGTAACAGAAAAAAAAAAAAGTAGAAAAATTGTAATTTGAAATTTTGCTTGAACTTAGTTCTGCAAGTTAGAATAGAATAAACCAGGCTGGAAGAGACCTTCAAGATCATCCCATCCAACCTATCAACCAATCCAACCCACCTAAACAACTAACCCATGGCACCAAGCACCCCATCAAGTCTCCTCCTGAACACCTCCAGTGATGGTGACTCCACCACCTCCCCAGGCAGCCCATTCCAAAGGGCAATCACTCTCCCTGTATAGAACTTCTTCCTAACATCCAACCTAAACCTCCCCTGGTGCAGCCTGAGACTGTGTCCTCTTGTTCTGGTGCTGGCTGCCTGGGAGAAGAGACCAACATCCACCTTTCTACAACCTCCCTTCAGGTAGTTGTAGAGAGCAATAAGGTCACCCCTGAGTTAATAACTTTGTCATGAAATTGGATATAAAGCTTTGAATTACACAATTACTTTTTTTTTGTGGTCTGTGTTGATTTCATTGAGTTCGGTCATGACCATTAGTTATACAGTCCTAGTGAAAAATACACATCTTTTCAGAGCACTAGAGGAAAGGTCATATCTAATCATTAAATGTCTCAGAGGAAAAGAAATTGCATATGCAACAGAATGCAAATATCCTAGTTATAAGATTTCTTATGAACTGGCCAAAAGAGAAAGTGGGTAAAATAAATAGGGCCGTGTAAAGGAATCTAGTTTTTCCCTTCTCTGGCCCATGTTTTTGAAGCAGTTTCCATTTTAAAGATGTAATCTCACGTGTAAAGCTCTCACTTCAGAGGTACAGTACTTGATGGTCTAGACAGACTATATCCTGTGTCTGTAACTAGAATCAAAGCCACGTTTTTCGCTATTGTGTGTTTGGACACCACAGCCATGCAACATAATTACATTGAGCACACCATTTGTTTCACAAAAATTAATCCATTTCTTATGTGAATTCAGAACAAAAAAAAAAAAAAAAAAAAAAAGAAGAAAGAAAAGGGTATTCTAGAAACATTACCTCTTGCCTGTGGGGTAACACAAAACAATAACTATAATCTAGTGAACTTTTACATTGTTAATAGCATCTCCAATTCTTTTCGGTTGAATTACTGGCTCTAACATTGGCTTACACTGTGTATGGACGTATGGGCATGATTGCTTATCCTCTTGTTATGTCTAGGCAAGCTGGGGTGCAATGCAGAAAAGTTTGTATCTGAAACCAAGAGTGTATTGAGTAAGTGAATGGAAGTTGGTGAGGGGTTTGGAGCACAAACTCTATGAGGAGAGGCTGAGGGAGCTGGAGTTGCTTGTCCTGGAAAGGAGAAGGCTCAGAGGAGACCTTATTGCTGTCTACAACTACCTGTAGGGAGGTTGTAGCCAGGTGGGGGTTGGTCTTTTCTCCCAGGCAACCAGCACCAGAACAAGAGGACAAAGTCTCAAGCTGCACCAGGGGAGGTTTAGGCTGGATGTTAGGAAGAAGTTCTTCAGAGAAAGTGAGATTGGCCACTGGAATGGGCTGCCCGTGGTGGTGGTGGAGTCACCATCATTGGAAGTGCTTAGGAAGAGACTGGATGGGGTACTCAGTGCCATGGTTTAGCTGATTAGATAGTGTTGGATGATAGTGTTGGACTCAATGATCTCAAAGGTCTCTTCCAACCTGGTTAATTCTATTCTAGAATGCAGGGCTTTCACGTGTGAATGAACTGTCATATATATGCTTACCAGACACTATTGAAATATTTGTTTTTAATTGAAATACTTATCCCTCTTAAAATACATATAAAGGTATTAATGTCCTAGTTTTGTTGTTGTCATGTTTTGGTGTTTTGGGGTTCTTTTATAACATTAAATGAATGAATGAATGAAAATCATTGTTTCAGTTTGTATTGTCACTATAGTGCAGCATGGTGATTACAATGGAATGTTACCCTCTGGGTGACCAGTGGGAAACAACTGTGGCATGTCTGAATCCTAATATTTTTATTTAAAACACAAATAGGTCTACTCTCTGATTTAATTCCTTGGGCTTGGGTTGTCAAATGTACAACCAATTGTTCCCCAGAAAATCACTACCCCATAAATAAATGCTGGTGTTTGCAGAAAAGGGTGATGTGAATGATTCATATAGAAGTGTATGCAGAGGCAGCCTAAGTATAGAATTGCAGAATTAACCAGGTTGGAAAAGACCTCTGAGATCATCAAGTCCAACCTATCACCCAACATCATCTAATCAATTAAACCATGGCACTACATGCCTCATCCAATCTCTTTTTAAATGCTTCCAGTGATGGTGACTGTGTACTACAGAAATCCTCTCTCCACTTTTGTGGCTGCGGCTTGAAAAATAATTCTATATGTGCTAAAAGTCCTTTTTACCTTGTTGTGTATAAAACTACTCTGCACTTCTTACTGCAAGCATTAAAAATTCCTTGAGAAATAATGACCTCTGCTTTGATGAAACAAGGAACAGTATTCATGATCAAAGCAAGTTGTTCAGGAGAGTTATTTGGAATAAGCTTTGTGAAACACTCTTTTTCCTTCTTTGTGCTATGTATTTGCAAAAATAGTCTCTGATCTCCTTTTTTTGGTTCATTATTTTTGGTGTGGCTTCTCCCTGACTGTAACCAAAAGTTGATACTTTCAGGAAAACATTACACAAGTTTCAGGAAACTTTCAAAAATATGTCTGATATCTGGAAGTTGGCTTTTTTCTAGTTATAAGTAACTTTAGAACTGATTTTCTGTGACACTGGATTTTCTGTAGCTTATCTTCCATCTGAAAGGTAACATTTGCAATTTTGAAATAATTCCTGCAAGAAAAAGATTTCATCACTGAGCTCAAGAGAGCAACTCAGGCTAAATGCACTCTTGGTGCCCAGCAGAAAGATGGGGGAGAGAGAATCCCACAGCATTGGGAACAAGACACAGTTTTAGTGGGCTGTTGTCCAGCTGCTTCCAGTTTCCTGGGGATGCAAACGGATAAACAGATACAAGTATAAACCAGTGCTGTTTTGAGACTGCTTTAATTTTATCAGGGTGGCTTGTGGCTGGAAAGCCTCTGTGCACTACCTCAGCAGAATTGAGAAACAGATTCCCCCCTCCCATTAGGATTTCAGAGCCTCTGTCCAAACCCACAGACAGAATTGAAGGGAGTTCTGATTTGCTCTGGAAAGAAAAAAGCAGTTGACAAGAAAACACAGGCCAATGTAGACTATAATGGTTCCAGATAATCTTAACTTTATGATGTCTTGACCACTTCCACATTTTTACTTTTCTCCAAGATAACAGGCTGACAGAATTGCCAGTTCTCATTTTTATTTCTTTATTTTTTTTCTTCTTTTTCTGACATGAGTATTCATTAGCTGTTTCCCAGAATGCAGTTGTTGATTGCTCTTTCATGACAGTATTTTCAATTATCTTTTAATTCAGTCCAATGCTGAGTATTGGCAACGTGAATAATTTTTTTGCTGTTCCAGAGGTCATAAATTCTACAAAAATACAGTCTTGAGACTGTTCAGAAAAACAAGATCAAATTTGCAAATACAGCATTTGGCCTGTATTGCAGGGCTGGACATGAAGCATCCTACTAGAGAACTGTGGCAGCAGTTGTCTCTCAATGATCTCTGAACAGCTGTTAAGCTGATGCCCGAAGCAGTTTGCTTCACATGTTTCTAGTTATTTCATCAAATAGGAGTTAAGGAAGGAGAGAAAGAGTTGAAGAGGGACAGCCAAAACACTCACAACTGGTTCTTACTCCTTTGACATTTTGCACTCTAATTATTATGAAGAGGTAAAAAAAGAGCTTTCAGCAGGATTGAACATGTTTTCTAGCAAACTCTTGTTCCTTCTCACTCCTTTTCTCTAACCTCCACCCACACCATACATAAGGTCAGATCTGGGGCATTGCACATGTATTTTATCCCACAGAGCGCAGATATCCATAAAAGTTGTTCACAAGACTGGACTACACAAAAATTTTCCATGACAAATATTTATAGGTGGTTTGTGTCTTTTTTTTCCCCCTTTATTTATTTTTCTTTCTTTTTTCTTTGCTTTTATCCTGTTCAGTTTGGTTTGTTTATGAATGCATTAAAAACTATGTTGCTAACATCACTAGCTATATTCCTGAACAGACATTAAGGGAGGGAAGTTAAGTAGACCTTCACAGATTCCAACATTAAAAACAGGTTTTAAAGTGGAGGAATCTGCTCTTTAATTACTACCCAAGATTCTAGTGTAGTTATGATATATTCCAAAAGTTGGGATAATGACCTGACAATATGCTCCCCTGGGCAAGACACACCTCTACCAAATGCTTCCCCCACACACTCACATACAGTAACTTCACATTTGCACATGCTGAAGACCCTTTGCTGCCTGCTGTGGATTACAGCAATGAAGTTTTTCAAATGCAGGATGTTTATCTAACAAGAACTGGAAGAAAACAGATGCAATATTGTCACATTAAAGGAAAATAATAATAATAATAATAATAATAATAATAATAATAATAATAATAATAATAATAATAATAATAATAATAAACAACAACAACAATTCAAAAGTGAACAATTACTCTTTATTTTAATTTTTATTAACATGCAGATATATTTTTAGTTTTATTTTAGTGCAGCTGCAGAGTGGTACAAAAATCCAAGGAAGGTTGGTTCAGCAGTGCTAGCAGTGCCTGAAGACCCATGTGAAAGTACAGGAGTCCAGAAGCTGGAGGCTAGAGAAAGGCTGGTCTCTCATGAGCAGCCCATTGATGACAATGGTCAACAGCCCTAAGACACTGAGCATCACACAGCACCAAAACACATAAAGCAAGAGGAAATGAAACCAGTCTTCTAGCTTCTTTAGACAGCCTTCCTGAAAAATCAGGTCCAAATGACTCACATCACCTGTGCAGTCAGAAGACCTCTCCTTACAGCAGCTTTCAGGGACATGAGGGCTTTCAGCTGGAAGATGCCAAGAGGAAGCTGTTGTCTTCCTCACAATGTGGGAACTGCCAAAGTTTCTCAAAGTCAAGGCAACAACCATCTTCCCTCAGAACGCGTTATCATTTTCTCTCTCAGGTTCTGCTGGCCTGCTTGGGTTGGTAGTCCAAGAAAAGCACTAGTATTTCTGCTACCTGGCCCTTATCCAAGCCCTAAAATGGAATAAACTTGAATTGGCACTGGTAGTGTTCTTCTCTTTTTACAAACATTTTTATAATTTTGCATGCTTTGCAATCAAATGTAGACTAGGAAAACCCTTTCTGAAGCAGAGTTAGTGTTTGCATCCAGATTCTATAAATAATTTATATCAGGGGATTCTTGTGTCTGTTTGGTGGCCAATCTTTCATCAGAATGTTGCTTAACATGGGAAATAAGTGTTTCCATCTTCCATGCCTCCAATTAACTGTGTTTCTCTAGCTTCTATTTGGTCTTGTAACCATAGTGATGAAATTTGTTTATTACAGGATCACAGAAGAGGTTGGAAGAGACCTCTGGAGATCATCTAGTCCAATGGCCCTTGCTCAGGCAGGGCCACCTGAAGCCAATTGCCCAGGACCATATCCAGACAGCTTTTGAATATTTCCAAGGATTGAGACTTCATTCTTTTGTATTCCCTAGATTCGACTTTTGTATTGACAATGCCCCACGAGTCTTAACAGGCAGGCAACTCAAGTAGATGCTGCCACTAATGAAAAGGATTGGAATGTTTAGAGCTATGTTGTTGCAGTTTGAGCTGGGTGTGGAGTGTGGTGGTTTAAGCCTTAAGTGGAGTTTAATCTACCAAAAAAATAATCTGGAGTTGGTTTGAAAGTAGAAGTAGTAAATTTTTTAGCAAAACATATATATATAGCAGTAACAGGGAGGGTTTACAAGGGTAAAGAATAAAGATGAATGGGAAAATATACCAAACCAAGTTTGAATGGCCTTGTATCTCCCTCAGTGTATGCGGATTTCTGTCCTTTAGAGAAGCGTGAATGCGGCAGGGAGAAAATCAGACCCGACCTGCTTTCTATGTTTGCTTCCTTTTTTAGTGTCATTCAAAAAAAGCAGTGGTCAGACTAATTCCAGCTCAGACATGGAGGTTCTCTGAGACAGAGGATGCAACACCTAAGAGCTGTTTGCTATTGGCATGATCCAAAGAGTGGTTGATATTCAAAGGGCATAGGTACCTGAATGAAGATTAACACAGTAGAAAGCACATACATCAAAGAGCTTGCCAGTACTGTCTGGCAGTGTTAATACTGATATCCACTAACCTTTCATTAGATTTTAAACAGAGTAATGCAGAAGTAGCTATTACTTCTCAGGTGACTAGAAGGACGATTTAATACAGGAGATTGTAGTTGTACTGTTAATGACCTTTTACATAGATGAGAAAATAGAGCAAGAATTATTAGGAGAACAGGTCATCTTGCATAAAAGCAAGCAGAATGATTTATAGTGAACATTTTCAACGCTGAATCTTCTAGAGAAAAATAAATTAAAGGCATGAATATACTCCACTTAGATGGGAAGTCCTTTGACACAATCCTGCTTTGTCAAGATGGTGAATGGAATGGAATGGAATGGAATGGAATGGAATGGAATGGAATGGAATGGAATGGAATGGAATGGAATGGAATGGAATGGAATGGAATGGAATGGAATGGAATGAACCAGGTTGGAAAAGACCTTTGAGATCATTGGGTCCATCCTATCATCCACCACTATCTAATCAACCAAACCATGGCACCAAGCGCCCCATCCAATCTCTAAATGAGATGGACAAGAATATTTCCAATACAATTCAGTGTAAGCTAAGCTTATTTTTCTATTACTCCAACCAAACCAAACCAAACCAAAACAACCAAACCATGGCACCAAGCGCCCCATCCAATCTCTAAATGAGATGGACAAGAATATTTCCAATACAATTCAGTGTAAGCTAAGCTTATTTTTCTATTACTCTTTCCACTTTGCTGTTATAAATTTAAATGTTTGTAGATATTCTTTGTAGAGAAAATTTATTTTCATTGTACAGGTTTTATTTGCATTTTATCTTGACATGGGTGAAATTAAGTGTGGCTCAAGGTGACTGGATTTCCAGCTACCTTGTTATGATTAGGCCTTCCTATTAGACAGGTCTGAGTAGTGTGTGGATTTATAGGAACTTAGGGCACCTTCACAGTGCAGCACATTTTCTAAAGTATCCAAAAAGGAGTTGCACATTACCTGTGTGGAGACCTGGCATCACAGAGAGATATGTCCTACAGGGACACGTGGCAATCAATAAGGCTTTGTTGTGCAGCTTGTTATGGAAGTCTGTGCTTAAATTCTCAGGGCCTTGGAGAAAAAAAGTAATAAGAATTCAGGGGAAAAATACACAGTTTTTATTCTAAATTCAGTTACTCCTCTGATGCATGTGTGTTACGGCAGTTGCGATACAGGGATTACAGAGAGTTTAATAATCCTCAGCTAGGCTGGTCTATGGAGGTGGTCTCTTTTATGACTGATTTAGCCGAAATTATCTGAAAGAATAAGGACTTCTGAGGCTTTGGTCAGATTCCATCACAGAAGCAGTACAGTGTACACAACTTCAAGGTCTAATTTAGCAACACCAGTGTCACAAGATTCATGAGAGGGACCTGGGAAGAAGCAGCTGACATCAGTAACATTGTGGGTAAGAACAAAGCAGGAAGAAACAAGGGCAGCTGCCCCTAAACAAATGCCATCCAAGCCAGGAGACATGGGATATTAGTGGAGTGTGGAGGAGTAGCTGGAAGCTGAAAACAGGCCTGGGAAACCTGGTAAGACTGGTGCCTATCTCCTTCAGGGAAAGCACAGGGACAGGGATTGTGCTGCCTCAAAGTTTTTCCATGACAGTGAAGACTTGCTGGTTGGTGCTATCCCCACATGAGTAGAGCCACACATTATCAGTAAATTTGTCCCTTAAATATGTCATCCATGTGTAGTGTTATTATCAGAGAGTAACTGCATTTTATGAATTTCTTAGGGAAACAGTTGCAGTGTTTGCTTTCCGAGGAGCTTAGTGTGTTTGCCCTGTTTCTTCTTAGGGAGTGCAAAGAGGTGGAATTCACAGTCCTTCCTTCCAAGCTGCCATCATGAGGTAAAGGCCACACAAGGTTGTAAAGAGCTGATGTGGGAAACTGCATGACTCTGATTCATCTTTTCTATTTGTGTTCATACAGCTTTCCAAAGATATTGTAAGGATGACCACAACATGTACAAATCAGAGTTTAGCTGCATGACTGCAAAGTAAGGCTTTTTTCCTATTCAAAGTTCAGGGCAACGAAGTTTAGATATTTGCTTGTGTCTCATTGAATATATTTGAATTATTTGAATTTGGTTTGAATCATGGTGTGTTATTTTACAAGTTTGCATTTCAGGCTACTCAGAGTATGTTGGGACTATGTGAGCTGCTCCACCCTGCCATCCTTCTCTTTTCTTTCATTCTTTACTGGTTTTTATTTCTTTTTTTCTTCTTTTTCTTTCTGGTTTGGCTGTCTTGTCTGAATAGAGGACTTAAGCTTCCTGGAGTAAAACCCAGGAACAATCTGAACCCTTTTTGTGCTACTCACAGGACAATATAAGAGTGCAATTTGGTGTTGGGGTGTTTTATTTTTTCTCACATACCTTTCTAAAATTAATTATGGGTGGATCATGTGGCAATCAAAATAATGAAGACCTGTACTTCCTTCTTTATTACTGTGTCCAGTTCTGGGCTCCTCAGGTTAGGAAAGATGTTGACTTGCTGGAACGTGTCCAGAGAAGGGCAACAAAGCTGGGGAGGGGTTTGAAGCACAAGCTGTATGAGGATAGGCTGAGGGAAATGGTGTTGCTTAGCCTGGAGAAGGGGAGACCTTATTGACATTTACAACTACCTTAAAGGGGGTTGTAGCTAGGTGGGGGTTGGTCTCTTCTTCGGGGCAACCAGCACCAGAACAAGAGGACACAGTCTTAAGCTGCACCAGGGGAGGTTTAGGCTGAATGTTAGGAAGAAGTTCTTCGTAGAAAGAGTGATTGGCCATTGGAATGGGGTGGATTGGATGGGATGGGACGGGACGGAGTACCCATCACTGGAGGTGTTTAGGAAGAGACTGGATGGGGCACTTGGTGCCATGTTTTAGTTGATTATATAGTGTTGGATGATAGGTTGGACTCAATGATCTCAAAGGTCTTTTCCACCCTGGTTTGGTTTGGTTCAGTTCAGTTCTATTTTATTCTATTCTACTCTATTCTATTCCCATGTAGACTCTTTTATGTAGATTTGCTGTAGGTTTTTATTGAAGCAGGGCAGAATTTGGAGCATTTATTAACCGTATTTTAAAAGGTCTTGTGAGAAAATAAAAACATACTTTTCAAATCATGCATGCAGTTCCCTTCTCTCAATGTCCAAGAAATAAAGCTATAGATAACATCTGCTTCTCTTGCTGCCTTGAAGCCAATTGAGTCTTCTTTGCAAGAGCCTACGAACATAAACCTTATAGCAAGAATATGACAGCTCAGTAGAGAGGGACCAAAAAAGAAGGTGGGAAATGTGCAAAATCTCATGTTAGCTAATGTTTTGTGGGGTCTTGTTTCTTTGTTTGGTTTGGTTGGTTAGTTGGTTTTTTTCCTGGGATGCTGAAACTGGGCTCTGGTAAATAACTGAAAAGAATATACCACAAGTAAACTTGAATTTTTGCTAAGCTTTTCATGACTAATGTCAGTTGAAGAACACCATGGACTGCATCTTCCTAGAAGAGAATGATTTTAAATGATAAAAAAAATCATGAAACTGTTGGCCAAATATATTAACTAGATTGGGAATTACATTAGGAGAACTCTTGTGGTTAATAATCAGGAAAGGAATTGTGGAATTGTGGCTAGATCTCATTGGTATGTTTTTGTTTTTCTTTTGCAACAGATTGTCATGTGAAGGGAATATTTTTCCCCTCTTTTGTTTTTTGTATGGATGTTAGAAGATAAACATCAGGGCTAGGTAAAAGAAGAAAAATTGGACTGAAAAATCATAACAGGTTATGAAACATTTTAAACATGAATACATGCAATATTTGAACACTGAAGCATGCTGGGGTTTTTCAAATGTAAAATTATAACCACTCTTTTTAGATGATTACTTATTTCCAGCTCAGAGTATTTTCTGTAGATGAATATTTGAAGAGTAATGTCAGTTGTTTGAGCCAGGCCACCTTTAATCTGACAAGTGATCAAAGCTAGGATTATATTGAGTGATATAATTGTGCAGAACATTTCAGTTTTGTTTTTTTTTTGTCTAAAAAAGTAACTTCCAGTTGTGGCTACTGAGGGTTAATAGGAAACTCTTGGGGTTTTTTGGGTGGTTTTTTTTGTTTGTTTGCTTGTTTGTTTTGGTTTTTTTTTACAAAACAAACTCAGGGGAGACCTTATTGCTGTCTACAGCTACCTGAAGGGTGGCTGTAGCCAGGAGGGGGTTGGTCTCTTCTCCCAGGCAACCAGCACCAGAACAAGAGAATAAACCTTTATTAGAATAAACCAAATCAGGTTGGAAGAGACCTTCAAGGTCATCGTGTCCAACCCATCAACCAATCCAACCCACCCAAACAGCTAACCCATGGCACCAAGCACCCCATCAAGTCTCCTTCAATGACGGCGACTCCACCACCTCCCCAGGCAGCCCATTCCAATGGGCAATCACTCTTTCTGTATAGAACTTCTTCCTAACATCCAACCTGAACATCCCCTGGTGCAGCCTGAGACTGTGTCCTCTTGTTCTGGTACTGGCTGCCTGGGAGAAGAGACCATCATCAGCCTGTCTACAACCTCCCTTCAGGTAGTTGTAGAGAGTGATAAGGTCACCCCTGAGTCTCCTCTTCTCCAGGCTAAGCAGCCCCAGCTCCCTCAGCCTCTCCTCATAGGGCTTGTGTTCCAAACCCCTCACCTACTTTGTTGCCCTTCTCTGGACTTGTTCCAGCAAGTCAACATCCTTCCTAAACTGAGGGGCCCAGAACTGGACACAGGACTCCAGGTGTGGCCTAACCAGTGCAGTGTACAGGGGCAGAACGACCTCCCTGCTCCTGCTGGCCACACTGTTCCTGATGCAGGCCAGGATGCCATTGGCCCTCTTGGCTGCCTGGGCACACTGCAGGCTCATGTTAAGCCTACCATCAACCAGCATCCCCAGGTCCCTCTCTGCCTGGCTGCTCTCTAGCCACTCTGACCCCAGCCTGTAGCACTGCATGGGGTTGTTGTGGCCAATGTGCAGAACCCGGCACTTGGATGTGTTAAATCTCATGCCGTTGGATTCTGCCCATCTGTCCAGCAGATACAGTCTCAAGAGGATACAGTCTCAAGCTGCACCAGGGGAAGTTTAGGCTCAATGTGAGGAGAAAGTTCTTCATGGAGAGAGTTGTTAGTCATTGGAATGGGCTGCCCAGGTAGGTGGTGGAGTCACCATCCCTGGCAGTGTTCAAGGGAGATTGGATGTGGCACTTGGCGCCATGGTCTAGTAGGCATGGGGTCTTGTGTGACAGGTTGGACTTGATGATCTTTGAGGTCTTTTCCAGCCTTGTTGATTCTATGATTCTATGATACACACAACAAAACAAAACACTATGTTGGCAATAATTCATTAATCTTAGTGATTTAATATTTACCTGTAGAATCACAGCATAAAGTTTCATGCATGGAAATAGATTTCTATTACCTGTGGTCTGCAACCAGTCTCAAACAGGCAAAGCAGATCTGAAAATATTTTACTGAGTTGAGCTATAGTTTAAAAAAAGATAACAAACTAAATGCTGCCTTCACAGCATTCACTAGAACCAAAATTTCCATCACTGCAAAGAAAGGGGTAACAGATATATGGAGATTGAATACTTCTTGCTGTTCCATTCTTGTTATGAAATCATTCAGGACCTTTAAATATTAAGAAGTCTAGCTAGCAAAGAATTGCAGCGATATCCACTATCTGCCTAACAGGATCTGATCAGCCCTGGCAGGTACTCTATGTTCCCTGGTGGAATCTGGAAAAACTAGCCTGTGAAGACTGAGAATAACAATCATCATGCTCCTTTATCAAAATCTAGCTCTTTCATCATCCTCTCCTTGCTTCATGCTTATGGTTTCAGATATGCAGCCAAAAACATGCCTAACGTGGCTTTGCACTTACAGTGGCATGAGAGTATGCATATTTGGGGGAACAAATCTATTGGTCTATAGCAAGTTTTGACTGTAGCTGTGCTGGAGTAAAAAAGTAGATGAAGAATGTCCAGAGAAATATCCAGGGAAATGTGTTTAATGGAAAAAAAACAAAACAGCTCTATCCTCAAGTGTTTAGCTATGGAACTTGAGTTGATCTTTATGTGCCAAAAAAAGAAAAGTGTACTGTTCATTCCATGCACTCTGCTAAAAAGTTAAACCAAATACATTATTCTAGCTTACAAATTGCTAACTTTATTTTGGCATATGTTTAATCATTTAGGAAAGTGTCCTATTCAAGAAAGCCTGGGAGTACCTACTCAGAGGGCTGGAGCACCTCTCCTATGAGGACAGACTGAAGGAGTTGGGGTTGTTCAGTCTGCAGAAGAGAAGGCTCCGAGGTGACCTAATTGTGGCCTTCCAGTATCTGAAGGGGGCCTACAGGAAGGCTGGGGAAGGACTTCTCAGGATGTCAGGTAGTGATAGGACTAGGGGGAATGGAATGAAGCTGGAGGTGGGGAGATTCAGGCTAGATGTGAGGAGGAGGTTCTTCACCATGAGAGTGGTGAAGCCCTGGAATGGGTTGTTCAGGGAGGTGGTTGGGGCGCTGTCCCTGGAGGTGTTTAAGCCCAAGCTGGATGAGGCTCTGGCCAGCCTGCTCTAGTGTGGGGTGTCCCTGCCCATGGCAGGGGGGTTGGAACTAGATGATCCTTGTGGTCCCTTCCAACCCTGTATGATACTACGATACTTAAGGACCTCCTTGAATAAGGGGCCAGAGTGCTTAAAATTAGGAGATGCGTATCTTTAGTGCAAAGCAAAAAGCAAATCCTAACTAAACGTTGAAGCAGAGCTTCCTTCATTAATACTACATAGTAATAAGCTCTACTGCCTTGCAGACTCCAAAAGCGTCAACTATTTCATACAAGAAATTTTAAGAGCTTTTTCAAAATTTTAGAACTATTTCACATTTACAAGATGATAAACCAGTATGCTCTTACTCTGTGTAATCGTGTTTGCAATAGGAATAAGAACATGCAAGGCCACCTGCCATGCTCTGGCTGGTTTTCTGGTAACTTTTCCAAACACACACCTTATAGAGGCTGAAATACTGAAACACATCTTTGCACAATATCCTTTATTTCCCTGGAACTAAAAGGATAAACTTGTGTGGCTCCAGCCACACTCCCAGGAGATTCTCCCCCTCTACTCTGCTCTGGTGAGACCTCACCTGGAGTACTGCATCCAGTTCTGGAGCCCTTATTACAGGAAGGATCTGTATGTGCTGGAACATGTCCATAGAAGGGCCACGAGGATGATTACAGGACTGGAGTTCCTCTCCTATGAGGACAGACTGAGGGAGTTGGGGCTGTGCAGTCTGAAGAAGACAAGGCTCTGAGCAGACCTTATTGTATCTGAAGGGAGCCTACAAGAAAGCTGGGGAGGGATTTTTAGGGTGTCAGGTAATGATGGGACTAGGGGGAATGGAACAAAAATAGAAATGGGTAGATTCAGATTGGATGTTAGGAAAAAGGTTTTCACCATGAGGATGGTGAGACACTGGAACAGGTTGCCCAGGCAGGTGGTAGAAGCCTCATCCCTGGAGGTTTTTAAGGCCAGGCTGGATGTGGCTCTGGGCAACCTGATCTAGTGTGAGGTGTCCCTGCCCATGGCAGGGGGGTTTGGAATAGATGATCCTGGAGGTCCCTTCTAACCCTAACAATTCTATGATTCTATGAAATATCTGATGACCAGAGGTCTCTGATTGTCTCTGATGAACTTGCTACCAAGAAAGAGAAGAAATTGAGACATCAGGTTAGCAACTCGAGATTTAGTTCTTGATTTGTAATACAGGGTCTATGAGGGATCCATGTGTAGGTGAGGATTTTAAAATGGAATGGATTTTTCTAGTGGTCAGGTCAAAACCAGCTCTAACATTTTACAGAGAACATATTTGTAATCCTTACTGGAAAACTTCCAATTTTCTAGCCTTGACAGCAATGTGACTTTCTCTCTGTAAAAACCAAGCTGAGTTAACAACTATATATATTAAGAAGTAAAAGCACCTAAGTACAACAACGAATCCTAAAAGTATGACTTAAACTTCTATATCTATATAATTATATGGACTGAGTATACCAGAAACTGTACAGACTTATCATAAGAACTCTGATTCACTAGTATTTAGTTTAGTCATTTGAAAACTCCCACTGAGAAAAGGGGAATTTTGTTGGAGGTGCCTATAACCTCAGAACTGAATAAAACAAAGTAAAGAAAAAAAAAGCAGTAGAAAAATATTTCAAATGATCTTTGTCCATCATTAATAAGAGAAAGGAAAGCAACTGAATCCTTTTTAGATAGAAATCATCAAAAGCAGGGAAAGTCTTTAAACACAGTAGTTAAAGGAAAATCATAAATATTCATCACTGTAGCCAAGACTGATCATCAGCAAATTATTCAGCTTCTCCAGACTACACCCTATTTTTCTATAGATAAAAGCATATTTGGCCTGCACTTGCAAGTTGAGAACTGAGCATCAGGATCCTGGTGAAGAAAAAAAACAAGAATGTATAGGTACTAAATTAAGACTCCCTGTGTGATTCTCCCTGTGAGCATCAGTGATTCAGTCAAGACCGTTGGTTACACAGGTATACAAAGAACAGCAATAACCTTATCAGAAATGGGAGCTGCTGTCAACAGAATTCTTTTCATGATGAAAAATATTATGTTGCTCCCTGTGCAGAGCTTTTGGTAGACTACAGTAAAATGTCATGTATGGTATGGCTCATCTGGAGTATCATGTTCAGTTCTAGGATCTTCAGGATAATAAATATATGGACTTAATGAAGTGATCCAAGCAAAGAGCCACAAATACGATTAAGGGAGTGGACCTCCTTTCTCAAGAGAAGTAAGAACTGCAAGGTTCAGCCTGGACAGAGAATACTCAGAGAATAGGCATGTGTATAAGCAGTGTTGAGAATGAAGATCACAGTATCACAGTATAACTTAGGTTGGAAAGGACCTCGAGGATCATCAAGTCCAACCTATCAACACAGACCCCATGACTAGACCATGGCATCAAGGGCCACGTCCAATCTCCTCTTGAACGCCTTCAGGGACGATGAGGGAGTCAAGATTATCAGTAGTGCCAGAGACAGGATAAGAGGGAATGGACACAAAGCACATCAAATTCCCTCTCTGCATAAACAAATATCTCTTTACTATGAGTGGACAAACACTGGCAGATAGTGGAGTCTGCATTCATGGAGGTGTTTTGTTTTAAACAAAACTACCTGTGGTCCCAGGCAACCTGCTCTCACTGACTCTTCTTGATCAGACAAAATGACCTCCAGAGGTGCCTTCAAACCTTCTACAATTCTGTGAAAGGAAGGGAGGAAAAATGAGAAGCCTTCAAAAGAGGCTGTATACTAATAACAATTCAGTATGAATTCAATTGGCATAAGGCAAAACTGAACATTTACATGAGATCAAGGTCAGGATTTTTAATAGCATGTCCCTGAAATTATGCCCTGATATTTCAGAAGGACTGTATCATTTATACTTCAGTGAGTCCCTGTCCATTCAAGGACATGTAATACAAATGCAAAGCTATGATTGAAACTATACACTTGAAAACATTATGAACCAGTTAACAAATATTTTCAGTATTCAAAAGTCCAAATCAATTGCTCTTTAATCTTTGAATTTAGTTTTTTATGTTTATATTGATTTGCCCTTTGAGGGAGATTAGTGAGGACATAATTTTAGCCATAAAATCAGCAGACTGAAAATAATACCTATCTATTGTTAACACATCAAATCTGTTTGAACTCATGCATACCAAGGGTACAAGCAGACAAATGTATTATATCCATAAATTCAGATATAAAAAGGTCAGACTTCAATATGAATGAAAATCTTTAAGGCAGCAATATTAATACAGCATTTTCTCTAAAAAAATGTTGCTATCAGATCCCAAGTATGTGTCTGGCCTACAGGAAGTCTATTCAACAACACAAGTAACATGAAAAGGTGCCACCTCTGCATTTTCCATCACTTCATGGCTTGCAGCCAGGAGTAATAAGTCACAGATACAGCAGAAACCAAAATAACGGTCTGAACAGTTGGATATAATAGCAATGATGGAACCATAAGGGCATCTAAAATCAACTATAAATGTGAGGGGACCAAAACAGTGCATCAAAATTCTGTGGCCCAGCAAACCAGCTCTCCACTCTAAACTGAGGAAACACAAGTCTTAACAATGGCAATAAAGAAGTCATTGACTTATGAATGTTGCTCCTGCATACATCTGATTTGAGACAGACTTTTTGGCTGTAAGAGGTGCATTGCACTTTCCAGTTTTCACCTTATAAATCTGTTTGTCCACACAGTTCTTGAAAGAGGTTCCTAGGTTCATCTCAGGTGGCTGAGTTGGTAGCGCATCAGACCCTTAATGGGAAGGTCGTGAGTTCAAGCCTGCAGTGGGCAGTAGTGTCCTATCTACTCTAGTCATGAGGTCTGTGGTGACAGGTTGGACTCGATGGTCTTTGAGGTCTCTTCCAACCTTAGGAATACTGAAATATTTGACCTAATATTGTGTCATCTTCCATATGCCCTTATTCTTTAAATTCAGGTGAGATGAATAATAAATATTCTGCTCATGTTTACAAGGTAACTAACAACAATAATTTAAGTAAATCTTGATTTGCATAAATAGTATTAGAATAGAATAGAATAAACCAGGTTGGAAGAGACCTTCAAGATCATTGCGTCCAACCTATCATCCAACACCACCTACTCAACTAACCCATGTAACCAAGCACCCTGTCAAGTCTCCTCCTGAACACCTCCAGTGACAGCGACTCCACCACCTCCCCGGGCAGTCCATTCCAATGGGCAATCACTCTCTCTGTGTAAAACTTCCTCCTGACCTCCAGCCTGAACTTCCCATGGCACAGCCTGAGACTGTGTCCTCTTGTTCTGGTGCTGGCTGCCTGGGAGAAGAGACCAACCTCTGCCTGTTTACAACCCCCCTTCAGGTAGTTGTAGAGAGCAATAAGGTCACCCCTGAGTCTCCTCCTCTCCAGGCCAAGCAGCCCCAGCTCCCTCAGTCTCTCCTCATAGGGCTTGTGTTCCAAGCCCCTCACTAGCTTCGTTGCCCTTCTCTGGACTCGTTCCAGCAAGTCAACATCCTTCCTAAACTGGGGGGCCCAGAACTGGACACAGTACTCGAGGTGTGGCCTAACCAGTGCAGTGTACAGGGGCAGAATGACCTCCCTGCTCCTGCTGGCCACACTCTTCTTAATGCAGGCCAGGATGCCATTGGCCCTCCTGGCCGCCTGGGCACACTGCAGGCTCATGTTCATCCTACCATCAACCAGCACCCCCAGGTCCCTCTCTGCCTGGCTGCTCTCCAGCCACTCTGACCCCAGCCTGTAGCACTGCATGGGGTTGTTGTGGCCAATGTGTAGAACCCGGCACTTGGATGTATTAAATCTCATGCTGTTGGACTCTGCCCATCTGTCCAGCCTGTCGAGGTCTCTCTGCAGAGCCTCTCTACCCTCTAGCAGATCAACTCCTAGAAAGACAGCAAGAATAATGCTAGAAAGACAGCAAGAATAATGAAAAATTCAATTAAGGAAGAGTTATTAATTTGTTAAACCCTTCATAATTGGTTGAACTATCCTAAAATTAGCCAATGTAATTTTAAATATTAATTTAGATGAGTCTTTCATGCTGACAAAACTATCCCCAGAAACATCAGAATCAGTAATCCATGAGGAGACTCACAAAATGTTACAGTAAATAAGGCTGAAAGATACTGATATACAACATAGTCTGATAAAAAATAAGATCATCTGATAAGAATGTTAGAGGATGAATCAAGTAATAAACTATATAATTTAACTGCAGCTGTGAGATTCTCACCTCATAAAGTAATTATTGCTATTAAGATGTGATAACCATGATGTTATTCACCAGTTGTTAACTTAAATAGGTACACTATCCTCTGAAACCCACAGGAATTTTATGCTCAATTTAAACATGCCTTACTTCTATGTTGGAGAGGAGTGAGAATGTGTCTCAGAGCACATATATTCTGAAACTTGAAAAGGTAGCAGGAATAAAACCTTGGAGGGAAACAGAGAGAGAAAAGTAAAAGTATATTCCTTTCTCTTCTTCTCCTATAGAAACCACTTTGTCTCATTCATAGAGCTATATATGGGGTTGGACTCGATGATCTCTGGAGGTCCCTGCCAATCCCTAGCATCCCAGGAACCTGTGATATATTGTGCTATATATATGAGCAAGACTTTCCACAGTTTTTAGACACAAACTACTTGTGTGTTTGAGTTCATGTTTGATGTCTCCTTGTAATTAACATTGGTCTTGCCATGAAGAGAGTGATTTCCATGCATCTGTCTGTTGAACTGTCTGGTAGCAATTCCTTCTGAGTAAACAAAATGTTTGGACCTTCATTTTTCAATCTTTTGGAAAGGCTTATAACGTCTTTTAAATTGTCTTTACAGCTCAGAAGTAAACCCCAGATGCCTGGCAAGTTTGACTGGCTTATTAGCTAATTCATGCTCAATACGACTACAACAAATCTGTTGTTATACACTCTTTTCAGCAAGTGCACTCTTGTCATTTCTGCTAAAATACTGAATCATAATATAGAATTATAATTCAATTATAAAGCTATTGGAAAACACAGATGGACATAAGATTAAAGTGTTTCTTTGGAATGTAGCAGTCTGGATGGGCAGGCATGGTTCTAGCATTGCTTCTCAGCAGTTTTAATAGCAATTCACCATGAAACTGTAGTACATACTGGGACTTGCCTAGGCATTTCCACTGATATATGCAGAATTAAGTTTGTAGACTATCTAGAAATGGATTTGCTTTATATATGCTTGTGCAGAGGACAGTTTTCCTAAATTTCCTAACTTGCTAAAGAGGCAATCAAATTCCAAAGCTGATTGAAGCTAGGGGCAAGCTTTTGTACAGTGCCCAGTTCCCAGTGCTGTGTCCAGTTCTGGGCCCCTCAGTTTAGGAAGGATGTTGACTTGCTGGAACAAGTCCAGAGAAGAGCAACTAAGTTGGTGAGGAGTTTGGAATACAAGCCCTATGAGGAAAGACTGAGGGAGCTGGGATTGCTTAGCCTGGAGAAGAGGAGACTCAGGGGTGACCTTATTACTCTCTACAACTACGTGAAGGGAGGTTGTAGACAGGCGGATGATGGTCTCTTCTCCCAGGCAGTCAGTACCAAAACAAGAGGACACAGTCTCAGGCTGCGCCAGGGGAGGTTTAGGTTGGATGTTAGGAAGAAGTTCTTCCCAGAGAGGGTGATTGCCCATTGGAATGGACTGCCTGGGGAGGTGGTGGAGTTGCCATCATTGGAAATTTTCAGGAGGAGACTTGATGGGCTGCTTGGTGCCATGGTTTAGTTGTTTAGGTGGGTTGGATTGGTTGATGGGTTGGACACGATGATCTTGAAGATCTCTTCTAACCTGTTTTATTCTATTCTATAAATGCAGTTGATAGCAAAAATATATTAACCTGTTAATTCCTCCTCTTGATGTCAATAAAGATTTCCTTAGAGAGAGAAATCAATATCTCCAAAGAAAGGAGACTAGAATTCAGTTAAGGAAAAAGCCTCTCATGTTCTCTGTGGTCTCTAACTCACTTTAAATGGTGACTGTCTGAAAGTTTGGGAATGCTGAGTAGTCTGTTGTATGTTTTTTATAGGGATTTATCATTGACCTTTGTCTTTTGTAGAGCTAAAATAATCTAAGACATATTATTAGGACATTTTATACTTTGCTAAATCTACTGGGTTTTTTTTTTCCCACTATAAGTGGGACATTTGGTATGTGCAGGGATAATGCTTCAAACATCATCTCCTGCTGAGCTGTTCACAGTAGTTAATTATATATCAACAGATGAACAAAGTATTCAATTATTGTTATTTGCCTTAGTTGTACTAAACAAAACACCTGTAGTGCCATTCCTAGGAAAGTAGCCTAAATAGCCTGTTTTCTGATTCCCAGTATGCATAAGTCAAATCAAACAACATCATGCACCAGCACAGATTAGGAGTTGACCTGCTGGAAAGCAGCTCCATGAGGAAGGACCCTGTAGTCTTGGTGGACAGTAAGTTATTCATGAGACAGCAATGTACCCTTGTGGCCAAGAAGGCCAAGGGTATCCTGGGGTGTATTAGGAAGAGTGGATTCAGTCCCCTCATCTAGATCATCAACAAACATATTGAATAAGATTGGGCTCAACACTGATCCCTGGGGGACACCACTAGTGACAGGCTGCTAGCTGGCTGTGGCACCATTCACCACCACTCCCTGGGCTCAGCCCACCAGCCAGTTCCTAACCCAGCACAGAGTGCTGCTGTCCAAGTCACGAGCTGATATCTTGGCCAGGAGTTTCCTATGGGGGACAGTGTCAAAGGCCTTGCTGAAGTCCAGATAGACTACATCCACAGCCTTCCCCACATCCACTAGGTGGGTCACCTGATCATAGAAGGAGATCAGGTTGGTCAGGCAGGACCTGCCCTTCCTAAATCCATGCTGGCTGGGCCTGATCCCTTGGCCATCCTGTAAGTGCTGTGTGATTTCACTCAGGATGATCTGTTCCATAATCTTGCCTGGCACTGAGGTCAGGCTGACAGGCCTGTAGTTTCCAGGTTCCTCCATCCAACCCTTCTTGTGGATGGGGATCACATTATCCAGTTTCCAGTCCTCTGGGACCTCGCCAGTGAGCCAGGACTGGTGGAAAATGATGGAGAGCGGCTTCGCCAGGTCATCTGCCAGCTCTCTCAGCACCCTAGGATGGATCTCGTGGTCCCATGGACTTGTGAGTATTCAAGTGGCTCAGCAAGCCCCTAAATACCTCCTGATGGATTTTTTTTTTGGGGGGATTATAATGATCCCTGACCCCATGTACCAGTTCAGGAGGCCAGTTACCCTGAAGTCCTCCTGCCTTACTGTTGAAAATTGAGACAAAGAAGGTACTTAGTACCTCAGCCTTTTCCTCATCTTTAGTTACAGTGTTCCTCTCCAGGTCCAATAAGGAGTGGAGGTTCTCCTTGCCCCTCTTTTTAACATCAATATATTTATAAAAATGCTTTTTTTTTGTCTTTCACAGAAGTGGGCAGCTTGAGTTCTAACTGGGCTTTTGTCTCTCCAATTTTTCTCCTACATGATCTAACATCCTTAAATGCATCACAAGTTGCCTATCCCCCTTTCCAAAGGTGATACACCCTCTTTTTTTCCCTGTAATTCCTTCAAGAGCTGCTTGCTCATCCAGGCCAGTCACCATCCCCACCAGCTCATCATTTGGCATGTGGGCACAGCCTGCTCCTGTGCCTTCAAGAGCTCCTGTTTGAAGTAGGTCCACCCATCCTGGACCCCTTTGTTCTTAAGAGCTGCTACCCAGGGTACTCTCCAAATTAGTTGCTTAAATAAGATGAAGTCTGCCCTCCAGAAGCCAAAAGTTAGGGTTCTGTTATTGCTCCTCCTTATTTCCCTGCCTATTGAAAACTCCACTATCTCATGACTGCTGCACCCTACACAGCCTCCCACCAGCCCGTCTCTATTTGAGAACAGCAGGTCAAGCAGGGCCTGACCCCTTGTAGACTCACATAACAGCTGCATCAAGAAGCTGTCCTCCATACACTCTAAGAACCTTCTGGACTGCCTCCTGTCTGCTGAGTTAAGTTCCCAGCAGACGTGTGGCAGGTTAAAGTCACGCACAATGACAAGGTCTGATGATCTTGAGACAGCCTCCGGGTACTTATAGAATATTTCATCAACCTCTTCATCCTGGTTGGGTGGTTTATAACAGACTCCAATCAGGGTGTCAGTTTTGTTAGCCCTTCCTCTGATTTTAACCCACAGGCACTCAATCCTTTCATCCTTTACCTCAAGTTCTGTGGTATCAAGAGATTCCCTAATATACAGGGCCACCCCTCATCCTCTTTTCCCTCACCTGTCTTGCCTAAAGAGCTTGTAATCATCCAGTGCAGTACTCCAATTGTGTGAATCATCCCACCATGTTTCTGTAGTGGCAACTACATCATATTTTTCCTGGTGAACCCTGACTTCCAGTTCCTCTTGTTTGTTACCCATACTGCGTGGGTTGGTGTACATGCACTTCAGCTGGGCTGCTGGTTTCTCATCTAACTCTAATTTATGTCACTCTCTCTCCTTGAAGCTTCTGAAGGAAGTTCTTCAATAAGAAAGCCAGCAAATTTCTGTGTGAACCAGATTCAGGTGGATCTGCACAGCTGTAACCACTATTGTACACCTTTCCATACTTAGTTCCACAATATAATTGCCTACCAAGACTTTTAGGAAAGAGATGCTCAGCCAAGGGCTTTTAAAAAGGGGCCAGTTTTATTTTTACAATTTCTGTCACTACCCTGTGTTTGAAAACCACATTGTTATTTTATGTGACTTACAGCCTGGAAGTGACTGCACTATTAAATCCAACATTTCAGTGAGGAGTATGAACAGAATCAGGACAAGGAAAGTAGAGCCTATTCTTTTCTGTAGCACCTGTTTGTGAGCTTAGATTATTAAAACTGGTCTGTGCCAGACTGGCAGATAATCTACTTCCTTATCTTGGAGGAGATTGTGCTTTATTGTAGAGGTACCCAGCTGGGGTACTACGTTACTGCACAAGCCATTCAGAAATGGGCTGTCTTACTTTCCCAGCTCAAATATTGACTCTTGTATAAGTCACCTGCAGATCCAACACAATTGTTTCCTTCTCTCTCACAGGTACAGGAATCGCTGGAGGCATGACAGTAAAAGAATGACAAAGCTGGCAACAGTTTAGAAAAGTTTTAATAAGGGGATTATTCATCAGCACAATGATTCATGCTCACCAGTTTTCCAGAGGAGATGGTCATAGAATTTTTTTCCACTGGGAGGAGGGAGACAAGGGATAGACATGCAAAGTCAATTCCCAAGGCTTGGCTCCATGCTCAGGAGAAATACATGTGAATTTTCTCATCTTTCCTTCCGTATTTTCTCAGCTCCTGGATGTGTGGGAGGAAAAGGAAGTTCTTCAGATTCAGTTATGACTTTCCACTACGTTGCTACATTTAGGTTTACTGTTTGTCTTATGTCTACAGTCCATTGTCTCTTTTATGAACTGATTCCTGCCTTCCTGTTCTGTAATCTCTCAATCACAATGGTGTGAAAACCGTTTCAAGGCAACTGATAATATCTGTAAAGGCACTACTTGGGTATGCCCCACTTTTTAGGCCTGGTTAAAAAAATCCCTTCTAATGCTTAAAAAGATTTGTGAAGATTATAGTGGGATTTGGTTTGTGCTCATGGTATCAAAACTATATACATATATATAAAAACCAGAACAAGAGGACACAGTCTTAAGCTGCACCATGGGAGGTTTAGGTTGGATGTTAGGAAGAAATTCTTCACAGAAAGAGTGATTGGCCATTGGAATAGGCTGCCCAGGGAGGTGGTGGAATCACCATCACTGGAAGTGTTTAGGAAGAGACTGGCTGGGGAGCTTGTGGCCATGGTTTAGTTGATTAGATGGTGTTGAGTGATGAGTTGGACTCGATAATCTCAAAGGTCTTTTCCAACCTGGTTAATTCTATTCTGATAATCTCTGATATCCATTCAGGAGCCACAAGATGTGACTAATAAGAGACAGCCTTGCTCAGAAAATGTAGGCAGGCACTAATGAGAACTGTAACTCTGCTTGGCAGATGAAAAATACCCATATAATTTTTAAAACCCCAGTCTGAATTTAGTGAAGAGTTTTGGAGATCCTCCAGAAACAATGTCCGGACAGTTACTTAGCTTTGTAAAGCTTTAAATCTTCTTACATTATTGATCCAGCAAGAATTCCTAAAGCCCTAGCTAAATTCAGTGTGTAACAAGAAAGATGTGTCCTATTAATAAAGTTACATTGTTAAAAGTATTCCCTATTGTATATCCCTGGTTTCAAGCTCTTCACTTATAGAAATAGGACTTTTTTTACAGAACAAAAAATTAAGTGCTTATTTAGCTTTTCTAAGTGTGTAAGAGCAAATAAAGTAACATTTTAAACCTATATTTAACGTTTTTAAAAGAATCCTACTGCAGATAAATGTATGCTCTGACATTGACCATTAAATCATCTATTTTCAAGGTGTGTGGCCTTATTAAGCTTGGAAATTCATATACTATACAGCTCACACATATGTGCCTCTGTTTCTAGTAGTCAGGGTATTTTGATATGTACCAAACACCACAGCCTGGAGCTGACATCATTCTTTGGCAGACATGAATATTTTGTATTGTAATTGCTGGCTTGCATGTCAGTACACTCCTGCTGTCTGTTAAACAGAATGATATACTGGTGCTCGGGGTGTTTGCCAATCCTTCTATTGGCTAAGCAAATAAAGGTTCCCTCATGAGCTAAAGAGCTTAGTGTATGTGTAGTTTGCTTATGTGCAAGACAGAGGTGGCTAGGTCTCTGCATTTAAGCCGTAAAAAACATCTCCATTCACTTAAACACTGTGTTTTCAATCAGGTGCTTGCAGTAAACATTGCCAGTGAACTGTTTCTCGAGCTAAGGTCTGCTGGGGGGGTCATAATCAGGCTCAAAAATACCCTCTAAAGCTGTAACTTTTCTTCTATAGTTTAATTTGGGGGGGTAGTGGGGAATCTGGTATCCCAGACAACTTCTGTTGCAAAACAAAGTCATACACATGGAAAAATTTCAACAGCAATTCTACACATTGGCCACAACAACCCCATGCAGCACTACAGGCTGCAGTCAGAGTGGCTGGAGAGTGTCCAGATAGAAAGGGACCTGGGGGTACTGGTTGACAGTAGGCTGAACATGATCTAACAGTGTGCCCAGCTGGCCAAGGCCAATGGCATCCTGGCCTTCATCAGGAATAGCGTGGCCAACAGAAACAGGGAAGTCATTTTGCCCCTGTACTCAGCGCTAGTTAGACCACCCCTTGAGTATTCAGTCCAGTTCTGGGCCACTCAGTTTAGGAAATATGTTGACTTGCTGGAACATGTCCAGAGAAGGACAACAAAGCTGGTGATAAGCTTGGAGCACAAGCCCTGTGAGGAGAGGCTGAGGGAGCTGGAGTTGCTTAGCCTGGAGAAGAGAAGGTTCAGGGGAAACCTTACTGCTGTCTACAACTACCTGAAAGGAGGTTGTAGCCAGGTGGGGGTTGATCTCTTCTCCCAGGCATGGTGTTGGATGATAAGCTGGACTAGATGATCTTGAAGGTCTTTTCCAAACTGCTTAATTCTGTATTCTGAAATGCAGCCTCCCCTTATTCAGAAACTCAGCTGGACTGGCTGCAACATCTTAGCATAGCTTTTTTCTGTAAAACTAGAAAGTGAGAACCACCCCCAAGCCAGGATTAAGGCTCTCAATCAGCCAAGATACCACACTGTTGAACTCAGTCAGGGGGCCCAGCCAGCACCCATGGATGATATTGGAGTAATAATCAATCATAGCCCTACCTAGCCGGGGGGCCACCAGGCCCCCCGGCCTTTGTTGTCACCACCACCATCACCCAGTGTGCACCATAGAGACTCACCGGTGATGAGAGGAGGATCCTCCAGCCCAGATGGGCTCAGCTTAGGGTTTGTGCCTTTCCTGGGGGGATTAAATAAGGGAGTGGGTGGGGAGGGCCAAGTGGCCACACCTGGGGTAGGTGGAGACTCCAACAGAGCCCAGGTGCTCAGGGATTTGAGGGGGGAAATGGGTGGAGTGGTAGAAAAGGGGCAGATATGGTAGGAAAGGGGAGGTGGTGGTGAAAGGAGAGATTTTAAAATAACTTTATTTTCCATAAATCTTTCATAATGCTTAACTGCAATTCATGGTTTGCTTTGCCTTCATGCAAAAAAGAACAAACCCATCAATACTTGATGATCTCAAAGGTCTTTTCCAACCTGGTTAATTTTGTATTCTGTAGGAGGATGAACAGCACTTGCATTTTGTGCTATGGTTGCAGTTCACATTACTGAGACAGATTAATATGGCTTATGATCAGAGATGAGAAAATAATTTTACTGAAGAAATAATTTTCTTTGGCTTGCTCAGACTCTCTCAATATTGATGCAAACATGTAAACCACTGTGCAAGTGTTGAGGTATGCTTTACTTTTTGGTTTTTTTTCTAGAATTCCTTCAATCCATTTGGTAATTTTATAGTAATATTTCTTCTCTAGTTTCTGGAAATTGCTATTTACAGGTAGAATATGTCAACACTGAAGCATTCACTGGAATTTCCTTAGTTGGGCAAACCAAGTTCATAGTATCATAGTATCAGTCAGGGTTGGAAGGGACCACAAGGATCATCTAGTTCCAACCCCCCTGCCATGGGCAGGGACACCCCACACTAGATCAGGCTGGACAGAGCCTCGTCCAGCCTGGGCTTAAACACCCCCAGGGACGGGGCCTCGACCACCTCCCTGGACAACCCATTCCAGGGTTTCACCACTCTCATGGTGAAGAACCTCCTCCTCACATCCAGCCTGAATCTCTCCACCTCCAGCTTCATTCCATTCCCCCTAGTCCTATCACTACCTGACATCCTGAGAAGTCTCTCCCCAGCCTCCCTGTAGGCCCCCTTCAGATACTGGAAGGCCACAATTAGGTCACCTCGGAGCTTTCTCTTCTCCAGACTGAACAGCCCCAAATTGCAATTCATGAGCATCATCACAGGAGAAATACTACTCCCACCCTCAAAAAATAGTAGCTTGATATTGAGGGCAAATTAAAGTCCTAAGCATCTTAAATTGTTTGACACTTTATTTCATGTTTTCACCACCAAGTAAAAATTAAATCAGGGAACACAAATTCAGTAGCACTGGCAAACAGAAAGCTTTCACTGTCAAAGGGAAGGAACAGCTAAGAGAACACTTACATAAATCTGCTGATTTCAAGTTGATTGAACCTTGTAGTTTTCCTTTTGAGAATTTACAGTAGTAGCTAATATCAACAGTCCTGTCTTTGTGGAGATCAGTGGAGATGCTAAAAAACAAGAGGGCAAGCCAACAAGCTGAAGGAAAATGTTCTTAAAGTGCAAGTGGGACCAAACAGGGAGAAGCTGCTAGCACGCTGAATGATATAAACAGAGCTCAAAATGATCTGTACAAAGATCAGAAAATGTCCTAAAGGTTGTTCATTAGAGGTGAATACAATGTTCTACACAGGAAAAGGAATAATCAGCTGCCTGGTGCTTTTGTGACCAGATGGTCTACAGAAAGAATCTAGAAGTTGTAGTAAATCCTCAGAAAAGATATCCTCAGAAAAGATATCAAGTTGTTGCAAACAGGTAAATAGGACTGAAACATGAGCAGAAGTAAGGACAAGAAGTGTGCATGGGATACAATACAGTAGAGTCCTGAGGGATGGGACACCAGTGCTGTTGGGGAAACCATGCCCTTTCACTGAGACAGAAGCAGCTTTATCTAAGCAATTAGTGACATAGTTGCAAGTCTTTCAATTCAAGTTAAACACATTAAGGTTGCTCCAAAACTGTGTTCACCAGGTAATTTAAACCTGTTATTGTTGCCCCAGGATCCCGTGTTCTTTGCTGCACTCTTTGAAATCACAGAATTACAGAACAGCTTAGGTGGGAAGGGACCTCAGACATCACCTACTCCAACCTCCCTGCAGTGCACAGAGATGCCTCTCAACTAGATCAGGTTGCTCAAGGCCTTGTCCAATCTGACCTTGGTGTTCTGTCTCTTCTCAGTCTCTAAACAAACTAGTGCAAGTTCTTCCACTTTCCTTGGCAGACCATATTCAGTGACTCTCTTTGTAAATCATCTAATTCCTCTTGGTGCCTAAGTTTCTTGCAATACAGCACTTGTCACATGCCTTTCCCCCCCCCAGATTATTACTGTCTTCCAGCCTAAGCATTTCAATGCTAAGAAGAGAGAAAGTCTGAGGATGGGACCTGATCATATCTGATTATGTGCCAAAATCTGAGTGAAAAGAATTCAGGAGTTCCAGAGATATTGATATTAGTTTTGGGAGATGATCAATATAACTCAATGTGGTACGATAAAAATTACTTTATATATGTGTGGTGTAATGAAAATATTGAAGTTGCTGATATTATTTTCTTCCTACAAAAAAATCACTTTATCAAAAGTCTCAGAGCCAGATTCCAAGGCTTCTCAGAGGGGTGAAAATTTTGTTTTGCTGCTTCCCACATCTGTAGGACTTAATTCTGTTTTCTTCAAAGTTCATATAAACTTCAGTCTAGGAATGTTTCCTGAGCTGTTGTCTAGAGGGAGCTATTGTCTTTGAATGGAAGCTGTGTGCTTTATCATAGAAAAGTATACATAAACTTGCTTGAAACCTGCATTATTCCTTGGTTTAGCTGTTTAAATGGAACTGTCATTTGGAGGAATGCTGTAAATTATTAGGTATAATTGGATCTGGTGTGTCTTTCATGTATACATAAATATATGTATATATGTATGTATGTGTGTGTATACATATATACATACCAGGCTGAGATGTTCCAACTGTTCTCAAGTGTCGAAGTATTGGATATTCAGTCTCTCAACAGACACTGCTTAGTTCAGCAGCTCTTTCTCTTTTAAATATCAGCTATATATGAATAAAATGTCACTTAAACACTTTTGAAAGACATTATGGGATCACTGACATTATCATTAATCATCTATTTTAAGTACATATTATGTATGTAACTTCAATGTACTACATCTATGAGCAATCCACATGCACATATGCACGCTTTCCCTCCCCCTTTACTTATGTGATTTTGGGCCTTGTAATGAGATCTTATACAGGAAATGATACACAATGGGCTAAAAAGCATACAGAGCCCTACTGAAGTTGTGCAAGAAATGTTGAGAACACTGAGACTCAGTGAGAGAAGAAAATCTCCTGTGAAAGAGGGAAAAAAGACAAAAGAATTTATTTGCTTATTATTATAATTATAATTATTATAATTGCTTATTATAATAAATTGAAACTTCCCTGACCTAATTTGCTTTCCAGAGCAAATTTGTGAACAAATGGCAAATCAAGCAGATATCACAAATGCTGTCAGCCTTTATAGAGACAGCCTGAGCTGCAGGACTCAAGCCCTATGAGAAGAGGCTGAGGGAGCTGGGGTTGCTTAGCCTGGAGAAGAGGAGGCTCAGGGGAAACCTTATTATTCTCTACAACTACCTGAAAGGAGGTTGTAGACAGGTGGGGGTTTGTTTCTTCTCCCAGGCATCCAGCACCAGAACAAGAGGACACAGTCTCAAGCTGTGCCAGGGGAAGTTTAGGCTCAAAGTGAGGAGAAAGTTCTTCACAGAGAGAGTGGTTTGCCATTGGAATGTGCTGCCCAGGGAGGTGGTGGAGTCACCATCCTGGGAGGTGTTCAAAAAAGGATTGGATGTGGAACTTGGAGACATGGTTTGGTTGTCAGGAGGTGTTAGGTAATAGGTTGGAATTGATTATCTCTGAAGTCTTTTCCAACCTGGTTGATTCTGTAATTCTGTGATTCTGTGACTCCCTGGGCTGAACAGGGTTACAACTATCCTCCTGGAGACCTTCTTCTGGTTGGAGAGGTCCTGTCCTATGCAGCCTAAAGGGACTCCATCCTAAGACAGAGGACATTCATAAAACCCTGCGATCACCTTGCCCTTCGTAGGCAAGATGCTCCATGGCAAAGTTTCTACATAGTTCTTTCCCAGGCTCATCAGCTACTTCCTGCACCCTTGCATAGCCAAACAAGTAGAAAAAGACCATTCCTGCTTCATAAAATTGATCCTAGACAAGGTCTGTATTACATCAAGAGTAAATCAATTAGAATGAGTTCTCACTCTGTTTTAAATAATTTGGTATGCTTCCAAATGCTTGGTTGAAGCTAAGATCTCTGAAATGTTCCCCAGGCATAAGAGCTCAGAGTAAATAGCAAGCTCTGCCTTTGTCATGACTTCAGACCTTCCCCAGAGTCTCATCCGTCCACATCTATGGTTGATAACATCTTTATAAGTACAATGTGCAATACTGGTTGTACATGTATTCTGTGTAACTTTGGAATTTCATTCACATTACCATGTTTCCATATGGTTTGTAGTTAACTAAATGACAAGATAGACGACAGCACTGGCAACTAAGTACTAGACTGGATTTGATTTCACTTTGTTAATGAATCAGTGTCAAGAAATAGACTTTTTTTTTTTTTTTTTTTTTGTGAGGGGGGGAGGTTTAGTTTTGAGTTAGGCCACACCTTGAATACTGTGTCCAGTTCTGGGCCCCTGAGTTTAGGAAAGAGGTTGACTTACTGGAATGAGTCCACAGAAGGGCAACAAAGTTGGTGAGGGGTTTGGAGCACAAAGCCCTATGAAGAGAGGCTGAGGGAGCTGAGGTTGCTTAGCCTGGAGAAGAGGAGGTTCAGGGGAGACCTTATTACTGTGTACAGCTACCTGAAGGGAGGTTGTAGACAGGCAGGGGCTGGTCTCTTCTCTCAGGCAACCAGCACCAGAACAAGAGAACACAGTCTTAAGTTGCACCAGGGGAAGTTTAGACTGGATGTTAGGAAGAAATTCTTCACAGAGAGAGTGATTAGCCATTGGAATGGGCTGCCCAGGGAGGTGGTGGAGTCACCATCATTGGAGGTGTTTAGGAGGAGACTGGATGAGACACTTAGTGCCATGGCTTAGTTGATTAGATGATGTTGGATGATGGGTTGGACTTGATGATCTTGAAGGTCTCTTCCAACCTGGTTAATTCTATTCTATTCTATTCTTAAAAAATAATCTTTTTGAAACTTAAATAATTGGATTTTATTTGGTATTGTGAAATTTGCCGGAAAAATAACCTTCATATTTTTGTACAATCATAAAATGGTTTGGGTTAGAAGGGACCTCTAAAGGTCATCTAGCCCAACTCCTCTGCTGTAAGCAAGGACATCTTGACATTGAATATCTCCAGGGATGGGGTCTCAGCTACCTCCCTGGGCAATCTGTTCCAGTGTTGCACCACCCTCATGGCAAAGAACTTGTTCCTATCTTATAATATCCTCTGGTCTAATTTAAAACCATTGATCCTTGTCCTTTTTAACAGAAGCCTTTGTAAACAATGCCTCTCCAGACTTCTTGTAGGCCCCCTTCAGGTACTGGAAGACTGCTATTAAGTCTCTCTGGAGCCTTCTCTTATCCAGGTGGAACAACTCCCTCAGCCCGTCCACACACAAGAGGTGTTCCAGGCCCCTGATCATTTTTACAGCCTCCTTTTGGACCCCCTCCAACATATTCATGTCCTTCCTGTGTTGGGAATTCAACAGCTGAACACAGTACTCCAGGTGAGGAGTAAAAGTGGCAGAATCCCCTATTTCAGTCTAATGGACATGAATCTTTTGATGCAGCCTAGGATGTGATTTTCCTTCTGGGCTGCAAAACCTCATGACCATTGTCTCATCCACCAACATCCCCAAGTCCTTTTCTGCAGGGCTACTCTCAGTTTCATCATCCCCCAGCCTGTACTGATATAGAGGATTGCCCCGACCTAGGTGTAGGACCTTACACTTTGCTTACTGAATTTCATGAGATTCTCCTCAACCCACCTCTCCAGCTTTTCCAGGTGCCTCTGGATGGCATCCCATCCTTCAGACTTAGTAACCTCACCACTCAGCTTGGTATTGCCTGAAAACTTGCTGAGGATGTACTCTCTCACTATCAATATCATTGATGAAGATATTGAACAGCACTGGTCCCAGTACAGAGTCTTGAGGGATACCACTTGTCACCTGTCTCCATCTGGACATAGAAATGTTGACAACTCCACTTTGGGTGTGATCATTCAAAGTATTTTTTAATCCTGGGCAGCCCACTGTAGAAAGCCACAAGTTGGTCAGGCAGGTGAAGCACCTCCCTGTCCTCCATGTGTTCCAGTACAGCTTCCAGGAGGATCTGTTCCACAGTCTTCTGAGGCACAGTGGTAACAGAACAGTAGTTACCAGGGTCCTCTTTCTTACCCTGTTTATACCCAGTGATTTTCAGCTCATTTTGTGCGCAAAATCATTGTATTGAGTTAAGAAGATGAAAAAAAAACCCCCACAAACCAGCTCTATAGCAAATATACATGTGTCCTGTCTCTTCAAAGAGGGAAAAAGTTTTAGAATGGAGCTTTCTGCAATATGTTAAATGTTTGATGTAGATTTGACCATTTTCTGCTTAGCTCTCATTATCTTATCACACCTATATTCACCATCATGTATCTAAAATCTAGTTTTCCCCATATTTAAGTCAAAACCTCCTAAAGATACATGAAATACATGCTTCAGTCAGTGCCAACAGCTGCTTATGATGGATGTGAAAGTATGTGGTAACGTGATGCTTGTTGTATAAACTAAAGCTGTCTTAGAACAGTTGAGAATTTGAGTCTGCTATAGTAGAAAATATTTATGGTATTTTAGACAAGCATGCCATGAAGGACAACAGCTTCTGGGCTTGCGGCAGGATTAACTGTTGGAAAGTATGATCAACTGTAAAAAAGTCAAAGTGCAGAAGATGGAGGCTCAGAAAGGAAGTGTGGTATAAATAGGAGCCATTTCCCTCTATCTCTTTGTATGGTATGGAAGTGTACAGGACCACGTAGTATTGTGAATGGAAGAATCTGGGCAGTCATGTCTTCGCTACCACATGCCCATGGGTGTGTAACAAATCAGTAGGTTAGTGGAGACATTTGAACTGTTTTTGTACACCACTTCTTTTCCTAAGAGTGTCTATGTCTGTAAAAAATGTGCAAGAGAAGAGAATGCAATGGAGAAGAGAATGATGGTAGGTGGTTGAGTCACCGTCCCTGGAGGCGTTCAAGAGGAGATTGGACGTGGCACTTGGTGCCATGGTCTAGTCATGGGGTCTGTGTTGATAGGTTGGACTCGATGATCCTCAAAGTCCTTTCCAACCTAAGTTATACTGTGATACTGTGAAAGTGTTTTATCTATATTGCTGTGAGATGATACTCTTTGTGAGGATGCAGTATAACACTGCATTGGCATTGCCCACCTATGAATACCCTTGTGGCTCACAAGTTCCAGTCAGTCAACACTAGCTTTTTCCTCCTCTGAGGAAACACAGTTGGAAAAGATACTCCTAAAGTGACCAGTTTCTTTGTATTGTTCCCTGCCTGGTTGTGGTGAAATAGCTGGATTCCAAGCTGTATGGAGGTGACTACTAAGCAATTTGATTTCTGAGTGAGTTCTAGGGTTTTGTTTTCTCTCCATGAATATTTCCTTAGAAAGACAGAGTTCTGTTGTACAATCATTGAGCTGCAGGGATTGTGGCTTTTCTACAATTCCTAATACTATTGTGATATTAGGTGGTAAGCAGATTCCAAATGTTTGGTTGATTTCTGTTTTCCATTGACTGTTTTTTGGAGAATATGTGGGGTCAAAATACCAGTTTACAGAATTATTGTTTAATATATGTGATGATCAGCCACTTGCAGATGATGCAATTCCTGTTTAATATTGTTTATTTGGGACAAATAAAGGCCTAAGCTGAAATATTATTTAGAGAATCACAGAATGGTAGGGATTGGAATGGAGCTCTCAAGATCATCTAGTCCAAGTCCTCAGATAAAGCAGATTCACCTGTACCAGGTTGTGAAGGAATGCGTCCAGCTGGGTTTTGAAAGACTTCAGAAAAGACTCCACAGTCTCTCTGGGCAGCCTGTTCTAGTGCTCTGTCACTCTCAAAGTAAATTAGTTGACTGCATTGACTTCAAAGATGGATATTCACCAGTAAAGACATTCTATAGATTTTAAAATGGCAAATTGAAATACTTTTAACAGTGTATTAATGCTATGGTAATGTTCTATCAGTTACACAGATACAAGCTTGACGTGTTTCTTGTGCTCACAAATGTCCTATGTATTTCATAGTATCACTAAGGGTGGAAGAGACCTCGAGGATCATCGAGTCCAACCTGTCACCACAGACCTCATGACTAGACCATGGCACTAAGTGCCATGTCCAATCTCCTCTTGAATACCTCAAGGGATAGTGACTCCACCACCTCCCTGGGCAGCCCATTCCAATGACTAATGACTCTCTCGGTAAAAAACTTTCTCCTCACCTCGAGCCTAAACTTCCCCTGGAGTGGCTTGAGACTGTGCCCCCTTTTCTGGATTATAGACAAATCAAATAAAATTGTATGATACTATGAGACCAAAGAAGAGGAAGGGGCAAGCCTCTTCTCTTTGATGACAAGTGATGGGACTAGAGGAAATGGTTACAAGCTGTGCCAGGGAAGGTTTAAACTAGATATTAGGAAATATTTCCTCACTCTAAGGGTTATCGAACATTGGAGTGGTCTGCCCAGGGCAGCGGTGGAGTTGCCATCCTTGGGGGTGTACAAGCAGCTTGTAAATCTGGTGCTTAGGGACATGGTTTAGTGTTGACCTTTCAGTGCTGGGTCAAGGGTTAGACTGGATATTTAGACTGGATATTTTTGAGGTCTCTTCCAACCAAATATATTCTGTGATTCTGTGACTGGCTAACAAAGTGAAAGATGTGATCTCTTCTACATACTTCTGAAAGAAGTTTCCAGAAAGACCTCGGTAGTCATCTACTATGCAAACTGAGTATGCATTGTTCCATTTCTCTTGCTAGGAAACAAGGTGTCTTACTAAAGAAAGTTGCCACTCCACAGTTTTGGATAATTTATTTCTCCCATCAGTGCAGAGGAAAGACCATGTAAATTTTGCATGTGTATGGCAAAAAGCAGAAAATTTCAGAATACTCCCTATTTTTTACATAATGGTGACTGATTTTAGTCTTGGATGATGGTATTCAACAGTAAATAAAGTGTCTTTATTAAGACTCTTATAGAAAAATCTGTTTAAAAAATCCAAATCCATAATACTATGGTATCTTTATGCCTTGCAGAACTGTATTATACAATGCAAATTAACACATGGACTAGGGTTGGATAATGGTTGGACATACTGTTCTTAAAGGCCTTTTCTAACCAAAATGATTCTAGGATTCTACGATTCTATTCTACGGTTCTGTAACAATTACTTTCTTTTTATATCTCAGGAGGAAGAATTACACACACAAGCACTAAGTTTGGTTGAACAGAATGGATATTGCAGTCCTGCACACACTATCCCCTTTTTTGCTGCAATGAATGCCAGCAGGCCTTTTTCTTCAGAGGGCAAAAAGGTTTTTTAACGGCATTGACAAATTCCTTCTGTAATTTCAGCTATTGAAGAAGTTCCGTTTCCTACAGAGGCCTGCTACATTGTGTTGCTGTTCCTAGGAAACCTGGCTTTGGTGGAAAACCAAACTGTATGGAAAGAGGTTTACCCTTAACGAAGGAAATATTGCTGTGCCAGAGCACTATTATTAGCTGTGCGTGTGAGCAAGCTAAGTCATATTTCACTGCAGCAGAACATGCTCTTCAGCTGGAAAGGACAGAAAATGGTATGTGTGAAACTTACAGTTTATGGTTTGATCTTTCAGGAAAAAAAATATTTTATATATATATATACATATACATATATATATATTTATCTGGCTGAATGTTTTGAAAATTAGACCAAACTTAGATTACAGAGATTTCTCCTCAGTTGTTTTGCTATCTCTACTAGCAATGGGTCCAATTACTTATTTATTTTTTTTTATTACTTCCAGGTACTTATTGCTCTCTACAACTACCTGAAGGGAGGTTGTAGACAGGCAGAAGCTGGTCTCTTCTCCCAGGCAGCCAGCACCAGAACAAGGGGACACAGTCTCAGGCTGCGCCGGGGGAGGTTTAGACTGGATGTTAGGAAGAAGTTCTTCCCAGAGAGAGTGATTGCCCATAGGAATGGGCTGCCCAGGGAGGTGGTGGAGTCATCATCATTGGAGGTGTTCAGGAGGAGACTTGATGGGGTGCTTGGTGCCATAGTTTAGTTGTTTAGGTTGGTTGGATTGGTTGATGGGTTGGACAAGATGATCTTGAAGGTCTCTTCCAACCTGGTCTATTCTATTCTATTCTATTCTATTCACCTTTGAAAATTCAGCAGGAAAAAGACAAGGAGCTGATCTCTAACAATATAATTCTGCACAACACAACTACAGAATTGTGAAATCTGGATCAAATTTTTGAAAAACAACAGAGAACTGTTATTATATCTCAACTTCTTAATGTACATTCAAGTCTGTGGTGTACACTTTTCTGTAGGAAAATTATTAGCATAGGATAGGAAAATTATTTTTGTAGAAAAACATATTATCATGGAATGTAGCAGTAAGAAAATTTGTAGTTCCATGTTGTCTTTTCTGATGTGTCTCAAGCTGCGCCAGGGGAGTTTTAGACTCGAGGTGAGGAGAAAGTTCTTCACCGAGCGAGTCATTCATCATTGGAATGGGCTGCCCTGGGAGGTGATGGAGTCACTGTCCCTGGAGGTGTTCAAGAGGAGATTGGACGTGGCACTTGGTGTCATGGTCTAGTCATGAGGTCTGTGGTGACAGGTTGGACTCGATGATCCTTGAGGTCTCTTCCAACCTTAGTTATGCTGTGATACTACTGTATCTAACTGACTTCCTAAACAGGTGTGTAAGCCTCACTCTGTATAACAGGTAAGCAATTTAATATTCATTTCTGACAAGCTGACTTCTAAATAAGTTGCATCCTGAAACATTGTTTGTAGCAACAAATTTCTGCAGAATCAGTTGTATCCATATATCAATACCTAGGTCTGTGTTGGTGACTAAATCCTAATTTAATTTTCTTTGACAAATAACACAGTGCTGTTCGAAGAATTGGTCATAGGATTAAGTTTCACAGAGTAGAGCAAATGTGGTTAACAAGAATAAAATCTTTTTAAGTTTGTTGCTTTAACAGCCTGGAGTACTTTTACTTGCTACAGTTTTCCAGATCCCTACTGTTAACATTTTTATTTTCTTTCTCAAGATACAGTGAATGTAAACCAAGCTTAATAGATACATATCTCCCAGACACATATGTAAGCCAAGACCCTTCCTGGCTGGAAGGGCGTTTTCAGTAAATGTAGTTTGCCTTGTAGTTGCTGTGACATGATTCTGAGCAGGTACCTTCAGAATATTATCCCTTCCTCTGACGCCATCTGAACTGTTCTTCAACAGAGATGATCATGAAGTAGTCAACAATGTCCTTCAGTTCTTTATTTGCATGCCATGAAGTTTTAGAATACTGAATGATTGATGTGATTTCTCTAAGTCCAGGTTTTATTACAAATGTGAAAAATAAGTACAAGAGTCCATCTTAGCTTTTTTGGTTTTAATTTTGAAGGTAATAGATGTGGATATCCCTCACATGACTCATAATATCAATACAAGGCAAGGATGAGATAAACTCTCAATCACTACCTTTTGTTAGTTTGGGGTATATGTCTTGGAAAACAAAAAAAGGCCAGACTTCTACTACAAAACATTGCATGGAAAGAACTTCTGAAAAGGAGGTTTTGAGACAGGGCTGAAAAAAAAAAACAACCGTGTGATTAGATGAGGCAGGTAGATAAAATCTATGTGTATGAATAATGTCACGTAGAACTAAGGCCAGTCACGCTTAGAACCAAAGCCACACAAGAGGATGGAAGCAAATTTCAAATCTCCAGACCTGCAGCACATAGAGAAACAAAGTTTTTAGACGTGATGAATTTAGCATCCTAGCAGAAATCATCAAGAAGAATAAACAATTAGTTGGGAGAATAGTTCATCTTTGATTATTATTTAATATGTGGTTTATTAAGAGAAAATCAGCATGCATTTTTGAAGTGGAAATAATGCCTGACCAAAATCAGAATCATGTCACAGTTTAACTTATTTCCTACAGTAACTCAGTTTTGCTTTCCTCACCAATGAAGAATTTAATAGTTTTATCTTAAAAAAAAAAAATGCATGGAAATAATGCCTGACCGACTTCAGAGCTCACTACAAGGAAATTATTACTAGTTTAGTAGAAAGTAGTAGGCATTGTTGACCTCATCAAGGTTTTCAATTCTCTCTCTCATAGCACCTTTACCAACAAATAGATGAAGTATAGATTGGAAAAATGGACTGGGGAGTGAACTGCCAGGCTTGAAAGGCTGAAGGGCTGTCAGCAGCAGCACAATGCTCAGCTGGAGGCTAGTCATCAGAGGTCTACCCCTAGGGTTGATACTAGTCCCATATTGTCTAATGCTTTCATTCCTTATGTGACCAACAGGACATAATACACCCTTAGGAAGTTTGTATATGACCCAAAATGGAGCAGAGTGGCTGACACACAGATGGCTGTGCTGCTGTCTAGAGAGACTGCTCTAGCTGACCTTGCTCTGAACAGGGTGGGACTTGGTTATGTGATTGCCGGAAGTCTGTTCCAGTCTTACCAATTTTCTGTTTCTTGGAAATGGGTGTTTAGAAAAGAAGAGGAAAAAAATGACAGAACTATTTCTGCACTCCCTAGAACAAAAGAGATATGGACACACTAGAGTTATTTCAATGAAAGGCCACAAGAATCGTAAAGGGACTGAAGCATCTCTCCAATGAAGAATGGCTGAGATAGCTGGGATTGTTAAGCCTGGAGAGGAGAAAGATCAGGAGGATCTTATTACTATATATAATGCCTGAAGGGAGAATGGATGCAGGCAGTCTCTTCAGTGGTCCTGAGTGACAGGACCAAGGGCAGTGGGCACAAACTGAACATGGCATTTGTTTTGCTGATTTCCCTGAAGGAAAATAAGTTTAACTTATTTCCTACTGTAACTCAGTTTTGCTTTCCTCACCAATGAAGAGTGTAATAGTTTTATCTTAAAAATAGGCCTCTTTCTGTTGTCTTGGAGGCTTTGATGGTACATACCAAATTTTCAGACAAAGCTAACATCACTCAGTGGAGTACTTCAGTCCATGTACATAGCTCACCTTTGCATATTTGTGTAGAGCTTGTAAGAACTATGATTTGGAACTCAACCACTTTGGTCACTGTCATTTTTATCACATTTGGAATAGAGCAAAAATATGACAGAGCAAAGGTTTGGTTTTCAGCTCCACTCTTCTATCAAATCATCTGTGAGGTTAAATGCCATGTAGAAAGTATTCATGCATCAAGCCATATAAAACTTTGCTGGATTTTATACACATACACACAAATATACATATATGTGTGTTTGCTCATAGAGTAATCTAATCAATAAAAGATTGACAGAGACACAACTCATCCTTATTTGATTACCTTGGCCTTCTGTCACTTTGCTTTTTCTTTCATTGACTGTTAACTGCCAAGTTTGGATTAAATAGCTTTCCTTTCCTTTCTACCCTCCCTTACTTAAGAATGTGGCCAACAGGAATACTAGGTTTGTTATTTATATTTCAAACTCAGAAGCTGTCCCAGGAAAAATAGTCTTTTGGCATGGGACATGAAAATACTGCATTCACAGAAACGGGCAGTGCTGCCCCCTCATTCCCACTAGGGGTCAATGAAATTGGAAAATATCATTACTCATTCCCTGCTCAGAGTTTCTTCTTTCAGTAAATCATAGATTGATTTACTGAGTGATGTAGTGAAAAAAACCTTGGAACATAGTGAAATACACCTGCAGGTGCACAATGGGAGCTGAATTCAACCAAAGCTGATTTACTAACATCCTACAACTTAATGGCTTCACATTTTTTCCCCCAGAAGTGTGTGTTCTTAAGTCAATATGTGTTTTTGACACTAGAAGGACTGTAGCCACTAAATTTTTATACATCCTCTGTGTACCCTTTTCACTTTCAAATCAGAATTTATGAGCTGAAAATTAATTGCTTACTTCATCCTGACCTTGTTTTTAATTTCAATTTAATTCCTACATCACCATCATGGCTTCCTTAGCTTCATCTAGGCTTTGAGGTCTTAATTCTCATGGATGCACTCAAATACACAGGAGTAGAAGGAAGTTGTGTTTTGTGCTTCTATGAGCACATTGTGTTTCAAGGGATAAGGAAAGCAGGAAAGATGAAGGGATGAACACACGTTCTGTCACTTCTTTCATACATCAGATAGCTACCGAAGGATGTCTCGTTGTTATATATTGTGCAGGAATATGGAGACCAAAAAAAAAAGTAAATTGAAAAAGCTTCATTCAAAATAGTATTTGTGTCTGTGTGCTCAAGAATCTACCATAAAAATCTGTGCCCCTGCTTCAAAGACAGGAGTGGGAGGTGGCGGTGGTGGCGGCATCTGCATTAGGGAGCTTCCTGCACCCAACTACGTTACTGTCTTAGGTCATGTCACAACTGTACTTTCAGAGAGACTCTCCAGATCCTCTTCACATAATGTACTTCAGTTTGTATGATGCAACAGTTCAAGTGCATGAACAGGATGTCTTTTAGATAGAATTAGTGTGAAAGGGAACCTGCTACACTCCAGAGCTAGAAAGGTATGTTGTATATGCAGCCAGATTTGAGATAATTCAAACCATAAACCCCTGAAGCATGAATACTATGAATGCCAGACTCAGAACCAGCTCAGGATCACAGCACCATGTCTTTCCTAGGCTCTACTTCAGGTGGCTGATCTAGTATCTCTGACTGTTGAGTGGCCTTTGCAACTATGCTGCCTTCAGTCCTGTGTCCTTAGCTTCAACCACCCATTGCCTTGCTCTGTCTGGATTTATGGAAATATCTACTGCCAGCACCACAGGGTCCTGTGTAGGGTCCCTCTTGTCTTAATCTCTTTGTGGAATCCTAATCTCACTGCTCCCTTGCCACTGCCTATGATAAAATCTATTTTCAACCTCTCCATCTCTTCAAAAAAACATCCTCTGAACCTCTCCAGTGTTCCTCATGATCATAATGAAAGCTGAACAGTGAGGTAAGGTCAATATAGGGCTGACATCTGTAATTTGCCAGTCAGTCAGAATTGTGCTGTGAAAACTAAAGAATACATACATCCTTGAGTCATTGAAAATTATGACACCGGTGTTCTGAGATATGTGATGAACTCTTCATTAACAAAGCAGTAGGGAGCTTTAAAGTTAACAAGCTTATCCCTTGAGGGAAGGGACGTGGATGTTTGGCGATACATCCTATTTTCTTGTGCTCCATACTTCTTCATTATGAAGAGTGAGGTCTTGGCCTTGATTGTACCTCTGAACTCCTGAGGCTGTGCAAAGACCAGCTGTTCAAACAAAGCAGAAATGATGTCAACTACTGGCACACAGAAGAAAATACAGTAAAGAATTCTAAGTATGTAGGTACACTTTGAGATTTGACATTTTTACAAGGCAAGCAAATGTGCAGGACATCCTAAAATCCTTCCTATTAAAATAATTTGGGGAAGATTAAATAAAGTGATAGAAATGTTTGACTGGAATTGTAATTTAAAATGAGGTTACCATAACACTTGATTGATACTGTTTAAGTCATACTGCATTTGCAGGACATATACAAACTGTTCTAAGATTTATTGTGCAGTAAAAGAGTCTTGTCAGAGAGACGTAGGGGTACTTGCTGTCATGTGAGCCTCCTTTGAGCTCCTGGCTGGCTTAAAAGCCCTAATCTGCACTCTTTTTTGGAAAGCTGAAAATCCAGATGTTTGCTTCTGATAGAATTTTGGGCAATTAGATATTAACAATCAATTTTTTTAATTTATATGAGGACAGACTGAAGGAGTTGGGGCTGTTCAGTCTGCAGAAGAGAAGGCTCCGAGGTGACCTAATTGTGGCCTTCCAGTATCTGAAGGGGGCCTACAGGAAGGCTGGGGAGGGACTGCTCAGGATCTCAGGTAGTGATAGGACTAGGGGGAATGGAATGAAGCTGGAGGTGGGGAGATTCAGGCTAGATGTGAGGAGGAGGTTCTTCACCATGAGAGTGGTGAAACCCTGGAATGGGTTGTCCAGGGAGGTGGTCGAGGCCCCGTCCCTGGGGGTGTTTAAGACCAGGCTGGATGAGGCTCTGGCCAGCCTGATCTAGTGTAGGGTATCCCTGCCCATGGCAGGGGGGTTGGAACTAGATGATCCTTGTGGTCCCTTCCAACCCTGAATGAAACTATGAAACTATTTGTTTAAAAAAAATAGTATTTTAGAGTCCTTAACATTAGAAAAAGTTTTTAAAAGCTTTTAAGTTCCTGATGTTTAGTAACTGTTCCTGTTCAGTTATGTTGTTTGTGAGGCAAGGTTTTGAGGAATTTTGATGGGGGGTTGGGTTTTTATATTTGTGGTTTTTTTCTAATTGATTGGTTTTGGGTTTGTTTTCTTTTCTTTCTGAAATATTTTGATGTATTTCAGTGCAAATTTTCTATCAGGGTTTTTATACTGCAAAGATGATGGACACATTTTCCTTCATCTTTCTTGGGATTTGGATTACAATGTTTCAATCTAATTTTTTCCACGGGCCAAATTCAGATCACGTGCTAATCAAATTCAATGGAATCAATTTTTTTTATAGTAATATTGATGCTACATTAATATTGATTCCTCCATGACCCATCTATGATAGAAATGTAGCTTTTTGGCAATTTATAGACTTTACACATTATGGTAAATCTCATGTCACCTTCTTATCCCCACAACTGCAATGAAAAGCCTTCTCCAGTGTCAGATGAATCCTCACCTTCAAAGAGGCTGAATGAGCTACAACCCTTGTGGATCTATTTATAATGGAGGCTTGCAGTCATCATTTCATATAAAGCAATCTCTCAAATCTAAGCCTGGGAGCTTGTAGCCTACTATAACTTTTCATATTTTACCATCTCTGATAGCAGACAGCAACAGCTACACAAGACAGTGAGCTACACAAAATTATTTTATGACAATTTTGAGTATCACAGAATCACAGAATGTTAGGGATCTGAAGGGACATCAAAAGATCAATCTCCCTGCCAAAGCAGGATCACCTAGGGCATGTAGCACAGGAACACATCCAGGTGGGTTTTGAATGTCTCCAGAGAAGGAGACTCCACAACCTCTCTAAGCAGCCTGTTCCAGTGCTCCATCACCCTCACCATAAAGAAATTTCCCCTTGTGTTGAGGTTCCAACACCCTGCATTCTATTGTTTGGTGTCTTATTACCAGGCACCACCAAAACCAGACCATGACCTTCATCTTGACACCCACTCCACAGATATTTATAGATTATAAGATCCCCTGTTAACCTTCCCTTCTCAACACTAAACAGCCTTAGTCTTTCTTCACAGGAGAGATGTTCAAGTCTGCAGTTATCCTTTGGACTCTCTCCAGCAGGTCCCTGTCTCTCTTGAAATGAGGACCAGGCTGGATGAGGATCTGGCCAGGCTGATCTAGTGTGGGGTGTCCCTGCCCATGGCAGGGGGGTTGGAACTAGCTGATCCTTGTGGTCCCTTCCAACCCTGAATGATACTATGGTACTATGATAAGAGACTGGATGGGGTGCTCAGTGCCATGGTTTTGCTGATCAGATAGTGTTGGATGATAGGTTGGACTCAATGGCCTCTTCCAACCTGGTCTGGTCTGGTCTATTCTATTCTATTCTATTCTATTCTATTCTATTCTATTCTATTCTATTCTATTCTATTCTTTCTTGTTCTAGGCTGTTGTGTTTTTGCCCCTGTGAAGGGGTTCATCCCTTGTATTGTTTTCAGTTTGTGCAGTTTGTGGATGGTTCCCCTGGTGCTGCATATGTAAATATTTTTTTTCCTTTTTGTGTAATCTGATATCCCTTCCATAGAGTAATAAACTGTCCTTATCTCAACTAACATCTCTACCTCTTGGATCCTATTGCCAGTGCTCTGTGGGGGAGGGAGAGGGCCTGCGATAGCGTGCTGTGCTAACACAGGACAGACATGCTGCCTTTGTGTGTTAACTAAATATTTAAATTTTATTGTTCATCAAAACCATACTATTTCAACAGGCATTAGGGAACTTCAAAATGAACTAATTAAGAACATCTTACAAGGCTGTTTGCCCTTGTGGCCAAGAGGGCCACTGACATCCTCAGATGCATTAAGAAAAGTGTGTCCAGTGGGTCTAGGGAGGTTCTCCTCCCCATCTTCTCTGCCCTAGTGAGACCAGACCTGGAATATTGTGTCAACCTCTAACATTCTGTGAGTCTGTGATTGTTGCATTGATAAAACTGGAACCAAAAGCATAATCTTAATTTCATGCTTTTTAAATGTAAACTATTCTGAAGTGCTAGAGAATACAATGGCAATTATTTAGATATGGTGTTTCTAAAAGCAAGGCTGAACACTACACAGCAGTGTTCTGTATATTTGATACATACTTCACAGTATCACAGTATCACTAAAGTTGGAAGAGACCTTGAGGATCGTCAAGTCCAACCTGTCTCCACAGACCTCATGACTAGACCATGGCACCAAGTGCCACGTCCAATCTCCTCTTGAACACCTCCAGGATGGTGACTTCAATACTGAAACACTTCAATAACTGGATTCCTTAAATCATAAAAATATTTGAAGCATTTCTTAAAAAGAAAGATGCTTTACTATTACATCATTGGCAGTTTAAACCAAATATGAACAGTGTGTTGTCAGTTAAGATTCACAGATTTTAGAGACCTTCCTTTGTACATTGAAGGTCATCCCTCTTATGCCTCTAAACCTTTTTGAATAGATCTTCTTGTGCATCACAATATTGTCCAACAGAACCTGGTCTATTCTATTCTATTCTATTCTATTCCATTCCATTCCATTCCATTCCATTCCATTCTATTCTATTCTATTCTATTCTATTCTATTCTATTCTATTCTATTCTATTCTATTCTATTCTATTCTATTCTATTCTATTCTATGTCAGTGCTAGGCCAGGTGAAATAATTGGGAATGACTGGATATTCTGCAGACTTTGTGACAAATATCAAGTGTCCCGTGCTATACCTAAGTCCTTTAATAACAAAAAACATACCAAGTATTTTTAGTGCTTACAGGTCCCCATGTCTCCAAATCTCAGATGTCAGCTGAACACAAAACGGCCATCACAAGGCTCTGGAAATTTTCTCATGCCAGTACAGTTCCCAAAGGCCTTGCCTGGTAATGACCAGTGCTAGTGTGCAATATGAGACTCATGTGTTAGCATTTTCATAGGAATTTCCCAGAATGCCTTGCTGGTATTTACCCTAGTGCAGCAGAGTGAAGCACTACTGGGGAGGGGGGTCAGAGGGAAGTGGGGAGAATATTCTACAATTTCCTTTCAGCACATTTACAGCTATTTTTTCAACCTCATCATGTGTGTTTTGGAGGAAGGAGAAGGCCAGGGTACTCAGATTGTTGTCTTAAATGAAATTCCAATCAGTTTAAAGACTGGATCTCTAGACAGCCGTTAACTTGCAGGTGTGCCAGACTAAAATGTGCAACATGGTTTAACAAATGAAAACCAGGCTAAGAATGTGCAGCCTTGAAATATTTCTTAATATGAGAAGGACAAAGAAATATGTCTGTGCAAGTATGTTTTGTTGTACAAACATAAAAGACAAATGATGAGGCTTTTGGCCAAAGCTGTTTCAATTCCAAAGTTCTTGCTGTATTTATATCAACGTGTGTTAGGACACTATATTTAGGCAGCGGATTTTGACACTCACAGAAACTTTGTCTATATAATGCCTGTAAAGTACCATGCTTTCTGCTACCTATGCATAACATCCCAGTGATGGAACATTGATTTAGAACTGATGTCATCTCATGGATTTGTTTGTTTGCTAGTACTAAATTTGGTTATTCTGGAATGATGTTAATTTCTGAAAGCATATTGGGAAGTATTGAATCTGTTTAGCATTTCATAGTAAGTGGGCCTGAGTGGGTGACACTGAGTACAAATACAATCACAAAATAGTTATGTGCTTTCCAAAGAACAAAGGAATCCATAGTGTACAGGAGTATATTTCCCAGCAAAGGGCAACATTATTAATCGCAGAGCTGGAGCTCAGCCCTGACATCTTCTGCAGCAATATGCAGCACATCTGGCCCACTGCTAAAGATAAGAACAGTTTTGCTAAGGTAGTACCCATTATAGGATATCTTCCTCTTGTTGGGTTTTTTTGCCATCTGGTTACAAATGGTTGTAGTTTTTCCCAATGTCTGCATTATTTCAAGTATTTTCTGGAAGAATTCTGATTATTAGCCTACTGCCTTATGTTGTTTCTATCTACTATCTGATTAAATGTCATAAACCAAGGAGTTTGGTTCACTTTCCATATGAGATGAGATGTCCACAGTCAGCACAATATTTACAGGAATTTGAGTTTGTTTTTTATTTTTTAACATCACACTAATGTTGTTGAGAGCAAGCAGATTCCACATGGTGGTGATACTAGGGACACTGTTCTTCATCTAAGAGTGTGTGTGTGTGATGTATGCAAATACAACTGAAGCTAACCTGACAAAATCACTGTAAAATGAAGATTATCTCCATTTTTCAGATGGAGAAACTGAGATAATTTCTGTGAACTGTACAATTTCATGTGGGAGGTGTGCAGCAGAGCCAAGAACTGAACCAGAAACTGAGTTCCAGTCAAGTGCCTTAGTCACAAGCACATCTGTAATCAGAACAATCTGTTTTAAAGACCCTTTGCATTTGTTTCTCTCCTTCCCATCAGTCTGCTTGTCATAAAAAAAAAATATGAACCTAAGAAGAAACTGAATGCAAAAGGAAACACTGAGGTGGATCTTTTTTACAGTAAATTCACGTGGCTTTATTCTGTAACAGATTAAGCAATAACACTTAGTTTATTAGAGGGATTAAATGGTTGTATCAGGCTGAACTGATTTTAACCTGCAGTCTAGCAAGTGGATGTTTTGGTAAAATCTTGCCAGTTTACACATATTCTAGATGGAAAATGAGGTCAATTCAATGTGTTCTTAAATATCATTTTGCATTTTACTACACATCAGCCAAATGACACAGTGGGTTTCCTCCCCTGTACTATGGTTGACTGGTCTTTTCCCACAATCAGGAGGAAAAAAACATTACTTTCTCATCTGACTTTTAAGTTAGCCTATGTGAGGTTCATATTTACTTTACTAGCTACACAAATTTGGAACAAGAAAAGGGATATTCTCAGCCTCGCTGATAGCAAAAGATTTGTGATAGTCTCTTTGTGTTTGCTCCCCAGACAGAAGGTTGGGAGAGCATATTATTCACCCAGGAAACACACATCTCAAAGCCAGCATTACAACTTAGATTTGAAATTGGCAGTAGCATCTGGACATAGAATTTTAAAATAGAATGTTTATAATCCCTTAATAACATACAGCAAAACTTCAGCCAACTGGATTCTTTATTTATTTATTTGGTTCAAACACTGAACCAATGAAACACCTTTTCCAGAACATCTGTGACTCTGTGACCTTTTCTTAAGATTCAAGTAAGTTGCATTTAGACCCAGATTCTGTGGTGGGACTGTGGCTTCGATTCATTACATGTATCAAAATGGGGAAGAGTCCATCATGGAGAAACTTTGCAATAACAGCTCTTTGGAGGTGAAGACATGAGTCTCCTTTCCATGTACCACCCTTAATCACTGACAGATGTGCAGTGGGGATTTGCTGCCTTCTTTCTCGCACACTAAATGTTCAGACTGGGGGCGATGTTGACCAGTGGCTGGAGCCAAGATGTTCAAACTCACATTTTCAAACATGTTCACTCTGCCTGTTGCTGGCTTTGTAACCTTGAGAAAGTAGTTCCCTTCTGCTTTCCCTGTGTTTTCAGCTTTAGTTATGATATTTATGAGATCACCTTCTGGACCAATCCTAAACAGCAGATCTGGCCATCAATATTAGGATTCCCCTTTGACAGATCACATGGCAAAACCCCAGAGTTTATATTTACTTACCAAAAGCACACCAGAGGTTGCCTGATGAATCAATTTAGTACAGATCCCCATGAGTTAATCTAGTACCTTAGAGAAAATAAAAAAGACCAAGTATTACTAGCTTTTGACTTGTATTTATCTTCTCTCATGTGACATGTTTATTTCTCAATCAGTTTGTCCTCCTCAATCTTAACAACACTTTAGAAGTTTATTAGGAGGCAAGCGGCAGGGGAGTTTAGTTAACTGGTTTGTGTGTCAACATTCATGTACAGTTCCTCCTGTACATGATAGCAGAAATGGAGATTTGATAGATCTATGAAGAGAAGAGGCTTAAAAGTGTGACCATAATGAATTATGGTTTTAACATTCGAACATTTTGGTTCTTTTTCTTGTCAAATTTTGAATGCTAAGTAATCCAAATTGTGTAAAGATTGGAAATAGATAAAAGGTTAGAGGGGAAAAAAGATAAAATACACAGTGCATGAGGAAGCATGTGGAATATGCCTCAAATGGAAAAAAACCCACATTTGTCATTGTATTTAGTATGATTTCCCATGAAGAACTTCTTGTTAGAGCAATTTTGGTTTCTTAACATCTTTCTAGAAAACGCTAGTCAGCTGCTTTAAAACTTTAGTCAACTACATTACTGATCCTCTTCCATTTTTTTTTCAGGGTACAGTGGAAAAGTTCTTTGTGCTTTTTATTTCCTCATAGTAAATCTAACATAATTTCTAAATGGCAGATTGCATAACACTCTGCTTCTCAGTTCTGGTTTGTTTGGGTTATTTTGGTGTGGTTTTTGTTGGTTTAGTTGGTTTGGTTTGGTGGTTGGGCTTACTATGTGTGTGTGTGTGTGTCCATACCTTTAGAATAGAATAGAATAAACCAGGTTGGAAGAGACCTTCAAGATCATCACATCCAACCTATCAACCAATCCAACCTACCTAATCAATTAAACCATTGCACCAAGCACCCCATCAAGTCTCCTCCTGAACACCTCCAATGATGGTGACTCCACCACCTCCCCGGGCAGCCCATTCCAATGGGCAATCACTCTCTCTGTATAGAACTTCTTCCTAACATCCAGACTAAACCTCCCCGGGTTACATTCAACTCCCCTGGTTACATTCAAGTCTTCTGAGTCATTCCAAATTTTATTACTTTTTTTTTCCTCTCAAGCATTGTCAGGTATTCAGTGATAGGTGCTTTCAAGAACAGTGTAATTTTACAAGGACTTCAGGAATATTTCTTGACAGTGAAAATGGTGGTTTGATTTTCAAGAAAATGAGGGATTTAGATGCCTAAGTTTTGTGTAGTTCATTTTCTCATTTTATTTCTTTTCCTGAAATGCACACAAATTAGGGTGAAGGGTCTGCTGTTCTAGAGTTAAGTTCTGGAATCACAATACATTTCATTGTCAACAGTTGAAATGAAAACAATTGGCAGTATTCAGAAAAAGTGTCAACAAATTATTTCTGTCTTATTCATAGAATCAGAGAATCACTAAGCCTGGCCAAGATTTTAAGACCATCAAGTCCAACCATAACCCAAATACCATGACCACTAAACCATTATGTGAAGTGCCACCTCTGCAGGCTTCTTGAACACCTCCAGGGATAGTGACTCCACCACGTCCCTGTTCCAATGCCTCACCGCCCTCACAGTAAAGAAGTTTTCCCTAATGTTCAGTCATAACCTCCCCTGCACAACTTCAACCCATTTCCTCTCATCCTATGACTAGTTACTTGAGAGGAGTACTAGCCTCACTACAAGCTCTTGGTCTTGTTAAACCTCATTCTGTTGACCTCAGCTTGTGTATTTAATCTGACCATATCTCTCTGCAGTGCTTTTCTACCCTAGAGCAGATCAATGCTCCCACTCAATTTAGTGTTGTCTACAGATTTGTCCCCCTCATCCAAATCATTAATAAAGATATTATTATAAAGATATTATTATCTTTTAGAATCAATAAGAAAGGCAGTGTAGTAGAGTGGATTAACATCACCCTTGGACTCTAGGTTAATTATAATTTCTGATCTAGCATGGATTTGGAGTGCCAGGTCAATTAACTCATTTCATCTGCTTCTATTCTACCTTCCACTGTATATCTGTCTTCGTTTTGAATAAGAAACTCCCTGAGACAGGTTAGCTGTCTGGCGCCTAGTACAATGTGTCTACTTTTCAACTAAAACTCTCCTGCCTTGATAGTTGTTCAAATACTAATACCAACACAGTTTTTGTTTGCTATTTGACAGAAACACAATTTTGATTATACAATTATTTGTCTATGTCCACAAATCTTTAGGAAACAACCTAATCTGTTTGAACCTAGACATTTGTCTGCCTCTCCTCAGAGAGTCTCTATCCATTCATTGATGATCTTTGAGATCTCTTCGAACCTTTGTGATTCTGTGATTCTTCTGGTGAACCTATAAAGATTTTCAGAGAGAATCCCATTTCTGGTACTAATATTTGCTGCTACTAGTGTTTCACCTGATGATTATCTTTGGTGGGAATTTATGTAATCTTAGTGATAGATGTGGAAGAGTTAGCTTATTCTGTATAATGTATTCAATCCTGCAAGGTGTGCATCTTGTTTTGTCAGTGCTCTTTCACTGATGTGCTTTGGAGCTGATTATAAAGGGAAGGGAAAAAAAATCTTAATCTGGCCTAGAATGAATAAAAATGATAGGAAATATTTAGGTCACTTCTGTGTGAAATAATATGAGCTCAGGTTTCTGAAGAGAGATCTATAAATTAACTCAGGTAATTAATAAGAGCAAAACAAGCTTGTTTCAGACCAGCTGTTTTGTTTCTTAGTAGATGAGCCTATCATAACAATATAGACTGTTCCTCAGTCTCTTGGGTTCAAAATATGTCAGAATATATAGTATGTTTAATGATGAAGGAAAACAATAACAACATGACCTAGAGAGATTTATGGTTGAGAGTCTTGCCTTCACTTCTTCTTGGAGAATTGGATCAGCAACTTGATACAATACTAGAAATTTTGGTTCACTGAACAGTGCAGATTTTTATCCTTTACTGTTCTTACCTTCCTGTTACATTCCAGTTCAGAGGGATCTTTTTTGAACATGATGCAAATAGTATCAGAGGAGAGGGAGGGTGATCTCAAGTATTTCAATACAATGGGAAAACTATTTCCTACTCATATTCAGGCAGGATGTAGATTTCTCACAGGTGCCTTCATTGTGTACATTAAAAATGAGATAGTAAAACAGCAGCAAAGGTTGTGTTTATCTTATTTCCTCCACCTGTGCTGAACAGTCACACACTATAAAACTGAATAAACTAGGAAAGAGATTGTGGGGAAATTCATGTAATCTTATATACACATCATCATGGGGCGAGTTAAGATACTGGACTCCAAATCACTTCACAGCCTAGGGGGAAAATAAACTTTCTCTTCTGGGCTGGCAATTGCATGAAATGTAGCCTTTTCTGCAGGGCTTTTTCTTCCCTGAAAGATTTCTTCTCTGTACCCTTTTCATAAATCCCAGGCCAAAGTTTTAAATCCAAGTTATTCTGAACATTTGTAACATCTCCTTCAGCAGCTTATTTGCACTGGACACAGAAGTCTGAGGCAAGAATGACTGCAGACTAGAATGTACCATAGGTCTATGCCAAAAGCTTTGAACTCAGGTACAAGTGAATCATTTCCAAGTAATCTGGCCCACACAATAGAGTATTTCCTGTCTGGATGAATTACATGATGCCTGGGTGGGCTTTTGAATGATGAGAAAAAAAAACCATTAAGATTGAAAAAAAAAAAATCACTGCTTTCCTTATGCCAGGGAGGCAATCCAGTGAGGATGTGTGAAATTCTAATGACTGGTGAAAACATTTAAAGTTTTTCCTGCTGTGGGTTAATCAAAGTTTCCTTTAAGAAACGCCCTCTGCCTCTCTGGTTTTGTACCAGATATATCATATCAGTCATTTTGCCTTGTGCTGTCATTATCTACATGGTAGAATGAAAACAAAGTTCAAAGTACACAGTTTTATGGGTTTACTATCAAACTGTGTAATTTGAATGTCTGCAACTGTCAGGTGGGGTAACCAAAACCTTGTAGAAGCTTAAAATCTTCACATTTCTGGACCTATGGTAACTGCCTCCTGGTGACAGTTAGAAAGACATTTTTCCCTGGACTTGGTTCTCCAGATGACAATCCCCTTTGGGTGTGTGATGCTGGGCCTCAAGTACTCACTGTGTTCAGCAACACAACCTCTTGCTGTGGAGCATCTTAGAACTGCTCTACCATACAGCGTGGAACCTTCCATGTGGGATGAATCATCTAAGTGATTCAGTCCATTGGGAGGATTTTTGGAAGTATGGCTGCAGAAGGAAATGGTTTCCAAGGAAATAGGTTGAAACAAATCTGTTTAATTTCTGTGAACTGATCATAGAGATGAGATCAGGAATCAGGCCTCAAGTCAAGGCTTCAAGTCATAATGTTATCCTTCTACATTTATTATTTTTTAGCTAAAATTTAACGTAACTGGATAGTTTTATCCAAGATTAACAAAAATCAATCCCTCATATAACACCATTAAATTCATTGCAGTTGCACCAGGCATGACTTTGGCCCATTACATGTTTCCTCTGAATTTGTGAATCATCTCTAACACAACTTCACTGACCTGACATTTTGGACAACAAGGTGATGCAAGCCATTCTGCAAAGCCTCAGAAGCCATTATCAAAAAAATTTCTATAACCACTTTTTTTCAAAACCACATATGTCTTACAATTCAGCAGGATGAAACATCAGACCACAGAACTTAAATGACAAATTAATAAATATCTGATTTTAAGGAATTGTTTAGCACTGAAGCTTCTGGCAGCAGCTTTCACTTGAAATAAGAAGGCTGTGGTTTTTCCTTGGTCTTACTATTGTGACTTTGAATGTCATCTGATGAGCTAGTACTGTAAGTTATCTGATACAATATATTTTGTCTTTTTCTTTTACTTAAGATTTTGCCCTAAGATATTTTTTAATATCCACTAATTGATGACATTTCCACTGAATGATGTGCATTGATCTACATACCTTTGCTTAGTCTCATGAAATTCTGTTTCTGTTTTGGTGAATTTTAACAAAAGCATCTCTCACTCTCTTTATTGGAAGAGACACAGTCTCAAGCTATGCCAGTTTAGGCTTGAGGAGAGGAGAAAGTTCTTCACTGAGAGAGTCGTTCATCATTGGAATGTGCTGCCCAGGGAGGTGGTGGAGTCACCATCCCTGGAGGTGTTCAAGAGGGAACTGGACTTGGTAGTTGGTGCCATGGTTTAGTCATGAGGTTTGTGGTGACGGGTTGGACTTGATGATCTTTGAGGTCTCTCCCAACCTTGGTGATTCTGTGATTCTGTGAAATCATCATAAATTGGATGTGTCAGCCTCATTCAAAACCTGTGTAACCTGTTTATATTATGCATAGATAATATTAAAAAGAATGTTTTTAAAGTAGTTCATTTTAGCAGATGCCCTTCCACCTCACTCCCAATAAGAAACGTAGCCCAAGACATATACTCAGAAATATAATTGTGTAGAAAGAGTAATCTCAGTTTTTATTAACCTCTAGGATGCCTGACTAAAATCAAGATTAATTGCATGAGGCTATTCACCTTTCCTTTCTTTTCCTTTTCTCAGTATTGTCCTGCCAGTAAAAAAACAACCTCCTTGAAATTTCTACTTTCTATCCTTTCCTTTGCTAAGCTGACTAGGAAGAGAAAAGGCATCATCTGTAGCAGTGGACATTCCTGTTTATCCCCTCAGTTTGTGTATCTTTGATGTCACAGTGTCTCACACAGCTGGGACACAAATCCAAGATGTTCAGCAAAAGAACATTTGGAAACTGTATTAAGCAAATGTACTATCTTAGCTAAGAACAGATATTTCCTAGATATGAAATGCACCAACGCCTGAGATGGATTTTTATGAGAACAGTAACAAGAATATCCAGTGGTGGCAACAATGGTCCCAAGAGCTTCCCAAAAGCTGGTGGTGTAATGATCATTGCCAAGAGCTTTCTCCAAATACTGAAGAAAAAATGAAGGTTTTGTATAATTTGAAAATTGAAGGTGGTGAAAGATCTGTTACCAAAGGAAGCATTGAATTGCAAGACATCACTCTAAAAAGCAATGTCCATATCCATTCCATTAAGGTAATTTTTTTCCCCCTAGACCCAGTGAAACTACATTCACAAAGTTAGTTCCACCTAGTTGTAGATAAAGGAAGATGAGGATTATTTAGTTAATTGTACTAAGTCCTGTTGTTTTGGTTGGTGTTTATTAGCTATAACTTATCAATTGTGCATATGCTTTTCTCACTCTTTCAATATAAGCATGCAGACAACTTTTGTTCTGTAGGGGTGCATGTTTAGAGCAATATGAGGCATTGCATTTTTCTTAGTGGAATTTCTTCAGCTAACATTTTTTCAGCAAATAGGCAGAGCAGAACTACTTCCACAGTCTTTCTGGGTTTGCTGGAAGGATGAGATATGCTCCCAACCCATCATCAAGTTTGCAGCACATCCTTTGAGATATATATGGCTTCAGACATGCTTTTTCTAGCTAGAAATCTTTACTTAGGAAAGATTTCTGTCCTATGTCTACATTTCCATGGTCTGAGACATATGGTGGCTTGGCCAAGTCAAATGCCAAGGCGTGTTACACTGCCTGCTGCCGATCTAAGTGCTATCTTGAGTCTCTTCAGAGCTCTTTGAGAAGTTATCACTGAGATAAACTGACACAGACAAGGTGATTGCACTTGTCATAGTGGTGTTTCTTACACCAGAATGGTGGAATGTACACTTGCTCTTTTCATCCACTTGCATTAGAGTGGAAGACAACAGTCTTCACTAGCAGTTGGCAAGTGTTGCTACCACATTAGCCATGAAAGGTGGTGGAACTCCTTGATGTATGACTGCAAACACAGAATTTTCTTGGAACAGTCCACAGAAGCCTGGACCCAGTTCTCCATGTCGCCTCTCTGGGATGCAAATGGGATGGGGATTTCTGAATTCCAGTAATACCTCATAAACATGAAGGTAGGTGGCAATACATAACTGTGGTCCACTGAGAAACACTGACTGCTTTTGCTTCATTAAGTAAAGAGAGAACTGTCTTGAGGGGCTCATTACAGTGATATCCATCAGATGTTAAAGAAATTAGATCAAAGAGAAGAGAGTGGTAACTCTAGCACTTAATGTGTTGCCATTCCAACTGGATTCACAACAGCTGCAAGGTGAACATTATTCACACTCTTCAGGCCTTGAAGGAATTTCCAGACACGGTAAGTTTTGCAGTCCTTAAAAGCCAGTTCTTCTGCCGTCTGATATATGATTTACAGTGTACACAGTTTGACTCATCACTAAATTATCTTCAGGTTATACTGAGGGGATTTTAAATAACTCCTTTTATAATTAATAAGGCTATTACACATTGTGTTTTTTCTCTTTTCATATATATATATATTTATCATTAAAAATTCCACAAATTAGTAGAAAAAAAAATACCTGGGTGTCAAAACAGGTGTATACTGTGGTGTATACTGTACTTCTGGACAACTCTATGCATCTTTCAAATCATCATAATTGTAATTAAATTATCTAAGTTAAAACTAATTTCTGTTTTACTAGACCACATGAGTTTTTGGATCTAGGAGATCCATCTTAATTAATCTTAGACTCCCCTAACACTGCAATTTTTAGCCATTTAGTTCTTATATGATACTCAGAGGAGATTTTCTTCCTCGTGCTTCTGTAACTGTGCTAGAGTTCAATAACATTAGTTGAACAAGGTGTATGCTAAAGGACATGTGTTCTGGAATAATACAGTTTCTTTGATCTATTCTTGTTTCAGAGTATTGCAATGGCTTGCAACTTAATGGCATTTTGGATATTAAGTTGATAATGTGAATTTTGCACAGCTGTATTTTTCCAGCACTTTACACTGAGAAAGGTTTCACAACGCATTTGCAGGTAACTGGCCCCCTTAAGAGAATCTGAAACATCCGTCCTGGTATTGAGCTGATATCAATCTAAATGAATTATGCAAGCTAAAGTGAAAGATGGTAATGCACAGCAGTACTAAAGATAATTATAAATAATTTAATTGGAGAAATATCTGTGATATTTGGCTGTACCAAAACAATCTTTCTTCTTCTGGGGGCTTCTCTTCTCTGTTCACTTCACTCAGGAGAGATTAACCTGCTTTTGCTGACTTTAGCTGCATTATTTTGGTTAAGTCTAACCACTCCCTGATCCTTTCTCCCTTTTTGGACAGGGTTTGGATGGCAGAGGGACAGTCTCCCTGGTTTTCTTGACCAGGGGGGTTTACATATTGTTTGCCAATTGTAAATATCTGTAAAATAGTGTAAATACTGTATATTTTGTACATATTCATTACATTCCATTGTAGACTGTAGTTTTGTTTGTAAGTATAGCTTCCATTTGCTTCCAGCTGAGTTAGTCTGGCAAAATTAACGCTGGGGGGTGGAAATCTCAACCGACCACAGTTATATAGCTTTTGAGTGGACACATTCTATAACAGAAAAAATTATTCACTCCATCAACTGGGTAATTTATCTTCATTCAGAAGATAAGGTCAAGTATTAAATTTATCCACCAAGTATTGCATAGTGACAAGAAAAGTTTGGGGCTGTTATAACTTTATTTTGTGGTACTAGGTTGAAAATCACAGGAATAATAAACAGAGGAAGTAACACTGCCCTTTAACTGGGGGGGGCAAATGATTCTAATTATTAAATCTGAATCAGGCAGTGGATGAATGGCATTATTATCCATTGCTCCAAGTGAGAAACTTCCAACATGAAGCTTCCATGGATGTTTGGGAGGGTTGGTTGTGGGAAAATAGTATTCGATGAAACAAAGCATGCACTGTTAACTCCAGCTGACACAATCTGTTCTCTCAATCATGAACTTGTTACTTCTTTGACTGAAGAGCAAACTGTGTTTATGAAGTCAGATATTCTTGTACTGTTCTGCTCCAAGAGAGTCACAATATTTCTTGGATTTAGAAGAATTACAGAACATCCATGGATCAGGTTGATTACCAAAAATAGATTAAATCATTCTTATTACAAAGCTCAGTGACTGCCACATTGACGTATTGATTAGTGGTATTTGGCAACTCTCTGAGTGGCCATTTGCCATTCATTCATGGGTGCCCTCTGGAGTACAGTATGAGAGTGACCTGTTAGGAAAAAGGTTAGTAATTTTTTTCATCTATTCATTGTTTCTACTGGAGTAATAGAGAAGCACTGAGGATGGGTGAAGCCAAGATTTTGAGTTAACTATTTCATAGCACATATGAATTGAGAATGGGATGCAACTAATGAAAAGCTGGTTGAAATCAAGAAAGTGCAATGTGATAGCTTAAGTTTCTTCTGCACTACTGTAAATGTCATGTGATTACAAATAATTGGGTTATTGATTATTTTGGTATAGATACATACATTTCTGATGGAACAACACTTTTTCTGTTCTATCTCAATCTTTCATTGGGAATCCTAAAGGTCTATGAGAATGATTACATCCATTCATTTCACAGTAGTAGCGGTGAATGCAGCAGAAACAACCCCACACTTTTTTGGATGACTCACAAAAAGATGGAAAGGAAATGCTTTTCCATTTAATTATAAAGCTGTTTTAACACTTCAGTGGAAAGTAACATTCAAGCATTTAATTTTCTCCTATGTGTTAACAAATACATGTATTGTTTTCGTTCAGAGAAAACTGATTTATCCATCCTTTTTAGAATAGACAGCACACAATTTTTGTTTTGGGAAAGGTCTAGATATTTTCACATACCATACTACCACTCTATGTATTTTGATTAGTCCTATGACATAGTCATATTACCTACTAGATTCTAGATCTTGGCATTAGAATTAAAAGATAGAAAAATGAAGTTCTATGGCTGCCAAGAATGAAAGGCTTAATTTAATTGTAGTGAAGGCTTCAACAGACCTTTCTTTGTGCTAGCTATCAATGTCCAAGACACTGGTCCTTTTTATATTTCTCACTCTGAAACAGGAAATATTTAGGTTTTTATTGCATTTCCAGTTCAAATAACGGCTACCCATTTCCTTTAATTGTATTATTTCAGACTACACTACTGTGCACATTTGTATATCTAGTGTGGTGTCCCTGAGTCATCCATGACCGAGAATTGTGAGGTCAGTTGTAATAATATTTGGCTTGAACTGAACTTGCAGATAGTAAAACCTTTGGCTGTGTTTTATTCGCTGTTTAAGTAGTAGCCACTTATTTTCTCTGCTTAGTGAATACTGTGCTTGACCTCATGGTTGATAACATCACGCAAGCTGGCACAACCATATTTGCAGTGATGCCATATTCATTCAGTCTGCTCAGGCATTGGGTTCTTGTTCTCTTCAACTATAAAAAGTATTATTAAGGTCAATACAGACTCTGCTCAAGTGTTTAAAGGCTCATTCCCTGTGTAAGTCAGGCGCTACATGTGAAACATATGGTAGGGTTAGAATCTGCCACCCCCATACACATACTTTCATACTGACTGACTGAGAGTGTTATATATCCAGAACATCCAAAGAAGTTTGACTTTAAGGGCAAAAATTAACAGACTTTAAATGAAAGGAGGAACAGCATTACACAGATTTTTTTTATTACTTCTGATATGAAATATTTAAACCCAGCACAGAGAAATGGAAAGATATGTTTGTTTGTCTATTAAATTTTAAGCTCTAGTAGCTGGTGATTGAATTAAGTCTGGCCAATTCTCTCTGTGCTTTGTCAGGACAGATATACTATGATACTATGATACTATGTTATAACATTAGAATAGAACTTTATTAGAATAAACCAAACCAGGTTGGAAGAGACCTTCAAGATCATCGTGTCCAACCCATCAACCAATCCAACCCACCCAAACAGCTAACCCGTGGCACCAAGCACCCCATCAAGTCTCCTTCTGAACACCTTCAATGACGGCGACTCCACCACCTCCCCGGGCAACCCATTCCATAACACAATCACTCTTTCTGTATAGAACTTCTTCCTAACATCCAACCTGAACCTCCCCTGGCGCAGCCTGAGACTGTGTCCTCTTGTTCTGGTACTGGGTGCCTGGGAGAAGAGACCATCATCAGCCTGTCTACAACCTCCCTTCAGGTAGTTGTAGAGAGTGATAAGGTCACCCCTGAGTCTCCTCTTCTCCAGGCTGAGCAACCCCAGCTCCCTCAGCCTCTCCTCATAGGGCTTGTGTTCCAAACCCCTCACCAACTTTGTTGCTCTTCTCTGGACTCGTTCCAGCAAGTCAACATCCTTCCTAAACTGAGGGGCCCAGAACTGGACACAGTACTCGAGGTGTGGCCTAACCAGTGCAGTGTACAGGGGCAGAATGACCTCCCTGCTCCTGCTGGCCACACTGTTCTTGATGCAGGCCATTCCTATTTCACACAGTAGGCCAATTATGGTACTACTAGTGTCAGTGAATATATTCCTGTACATTTCTCTGAGGACAGCATTTCAAACAGAAGAATCATCAACAGCTTCTTGTCCTTCCAGTGACAGTGTGTATTTAGAGTTCCTGTCACTTTGTTTGTGGAAGTAACTTAGGGAATCAGTCTAGTTCTAAAACATACATTTAAGTTCATTCATCACATGGATGTTGATTGCTGTGTATTCTCTAGCCTTTGAAAAACATCACTGAGGAGAAGCTATTGTATTTCTGCTAAACACTAATCAGCCTAGAAATGCCAGAAGCTACCCACTCTAAGAATCCCAGCACTTTGGTGGTGTGTATCATTGGCCTCTACACAACACACAAGCATTGTTCCAGCCACTCTTCTAGTGAATTTTGTTAAGTGCTGCCCAGTACTTAACTGGTGTTCCTGGCAGTGAGCTTAGAAACTGGCCATAGTGTGAGAAATACAAACACATTACAAGAAACTTTGAGCCCTTTGTCTTATTCTTCAGCGCAGTTTTCCCTTACCTGTGATGGACTTGGAAAAGACTGAAAAGAAGTCATTGAAGAGAGGATGAAAGAGGATAAATAGCATTGTCTGCACAGAATATTATTTCTATAGGTAATGTTCAATCAGTTTAATCTAAAAGGCTGTTTATTTGGAACCCTTTAATAAAACAAGCAAACAAAAAATTATGGTGCCTAATATATTATTTTTCTTCAATGGCATGCAAAATACTTAGCAAGACTAATGCAATTCTTATATAAACTTACACATATAATTATGTTTTCTACCCAGTCACCAAGCCACATTGTTTTCAAATGTGCATCCTTCTAGCACTAAGTTTGTCATTAGTCTGTATTTTCACACTTTGATACAAAGAAACTGCTTCATCAGGGAATGAAAACATCACAAAATGCTGTTATGTAAGCAAAACTAAGTCATGAACAGATTTAGAAATAAGGTGAGAAAACATCTGAGGATTGTCTCCCACCCAGTACTTGGGAAATTGAGATTAGGATTTTGTTACAAACTGTACAGAATATAATGTTTAAATCCACTAATTGAGAACGATGCCAGGTCCTCGAAAGCTAAGGATAACTGAAGACTAATATTCGGTGTCCCTTTACTTGCATATATGGACTAGACATCACCTCTCCTAAGTATCTAAATTGTTAACAGTTTTGTTTTTCAACACCTCTTTAGCAAACAATTTCTTCCAACTCTGACAGTGAATTTTGTAGTCAAACTGAGATCACTGGCAAAATAGAAAAGAAATCATTATTAAAAAGCTTGGTCTCTACCTTTAACTGAACACAGCCTCATTGATTTATGATTAGGTATCCTGCTGTTCAGATATGGAACAGTATTCTTCAAACTGGGGGAAATTTACAGCAGTGGTACTGAACCACACCAGTGAGTATTTGGTCTTATTCCATGTATTCTTCCTCTTATGTTGATAAGACTGTTGTGCAAACCTTCATTAGAACTATCTTAGGATCACAGGATCACAGTATGTTAGTGGTTGGAAGGGACCTTCAAAGATCATCAAGTCTAACCCCGCTGCCCAAGCAGGACCATAGAATCAAGCACAGGTCACACAGGAACACATCCAGATGGGTCTTGAAAGTCTCCAGAGAAGGAGACTCAGCAACCTCCCTGGGCAGCCTGTTCCAGTGCTCTGTGACCCTCACAGTGAAGAAGCTCCTCATGTTGAGGTGGAACCTCCTATGCTGTAGTTTATGTCCATTACTCCTTTTCCTATCACAGGGTGCAATGGAGAAGAGCCTGTCCCCTCCCTCTTGACACTCAGCCCTCAGATATTTCTAAACATTTATTAAAAGAAATGGAGCCAGGTGGGGTTGGTCTCTTCTCATTAATACAAGTGATAGGACAAGAGGAAATGGCCTCAGGGGAGGTTTAGGTTGGACATAAGGAGAAAATTCTTCCCTGAAATGGTTGTCACATAGTGAAAGTGGTGGGGATCTCCGTCCTTGGAACTATTTTAAAGCTGTGTAGGTGTGATGCTAAGGGACATGGTTCAGCGGTGGATTTCGTAGTGCTGAGTTAAGATCTTAAGAAAATTGCACCACATAATTTGAAACATGAATGGCCAGGTGCTGCATGTTGGCATTCAGAGACCTGGGGCATGTCAGAAATGTCTGCAAAAATGCCAAGTTTGTAGCTAGTGTCTATAGGGCAGCTCCCTTAAAAGATCTGTGGCAAGCTGTAAGTATCTTTGTGGCATTTATGCCATTTTGAGGACAAACACTGAGCAAAACCACTCAAGTTTGTGTGTGATGGTGCATGGGGTGCCAAGGAAGTTCCCCAGACTCTGTGTAAACAATTACCTCCTGAAAAGTCCTATCCTAGTAATGCTGTATGGTCTCTGCAGTATCCTAGAAAAACCTTTGCAGTTTTTGGCACTGCAGCAAAACGTCTATCAAGTAAATTAAATGTTAGAGCATCAATTTTACACAGAATTAATGATGCTGGATCCCTGGTCCATCCTAATTAGTGTATTAACCTTCCAAGTACCTGCCCTTACTGCAAATGGGTAAGTTGCTGATCTGAGCAAGAGCTTCTGCATGCTATTTCAGATACAGTCTATATGACCACAGTCTTTTTCTGTGGAGCCTGTAGCATCAATTGTTGTATCTGGAGGTTCTCACAGCAGCTGCAAGAAAATATGGAAAGTCTTGCAAGAACATATGCTTGCTCTTGTCTCCTTTTATACAGAGATGAATCTGTACTTCAGCAAAATATAAGTATAGCATGTAGTAGCTGGAATGGGAGCCAGAATTTCTTGTAAGAGTGTCATATCTGGTGTTCTGTTTCAGGCTTAACACAAATATTCTTTTTAAATGTTTATGCAACTGCAGTTGTTATCAGATGGCATGGTAAATATAACTTGTAGTTTAAAAATAATCCTTATTAAGGGAATGAAAGAAATAACTGGAGGGAAAAGGATTGCAAATGCACCATCCAAAAGCTGAAGCACTTTTAGAAGCATTACCCATAACAAGGTTGACAGTAAAGCTCTGAATGTTATCATTCTCTCTCTGTCATGTGTCCAGAAAGTACAGAATGTAAAATGTTCAAATTAAGCCTGGGTTATAAGAATTGCAATAAATGCTTAAAGATAACCAGATAGTGGCAGATTCACCAATTCACACAGAAACTCTCATACTGAATACCTTGGCCCTATGCTTTTTCTGATATTTTAAATACAGAGTCTTGATAAAAGCTGAGGGTCTAAAGGAATGGACTGTGTACTGTGGCTGTGTTCTCACTCAGAATCGAAGGTGAAATTGTGAAGGCTTCCTATTCCCTAAGCTGTCCTTGGAAGGAAAAGGAGTAATATTATTGATTCTCTTGCTTTTGAACACTTGTGAAAGTATAGGAAGAGCAGGCAACTACATTTACGAGCAAAAGAATTGTTCCCTTCAGTGAAACATAGGCTACAGGACTGTCTAAAGATATCATGATGAATTTGTCGAGGGGTTGCAGTGTCCACTCATATTCAGATTCTGATCCGTAGCATGGAGCTGTGTGGAAAGACATCCATACCAGTGTACAGTCTCAGTGACCGTGAAACTGCTAGAACTGATGGGTAATAATGTATCTTCCATTTTCTTCCCATCACTCCTACTTGTAGAACTTAAACTATGAGTAACAGGAAGCTTATATAGACTCCTGGGTACTACAGGAACACTTCTCTGTCAAAGGGTACATTTGTTTATTAGCTCTTGAGATATCCATCTGTATTAAAATGGGAGGAAAATCCAGCACATGTTAGTTTGTGAGATTAATTTTACTTTATATAAAACTATTTAGAACTGTTTATATCAACTCATTTTGGGATCTGTGACCTGATGCATCTGTACACTGTTAATCTATGTTTAGCTTGGACAATGTGTGAGTGTGAAACTTCTTGCAGGCTGCACAGAATCACGGCATCATTTGAAATTTCATTTTGTGCCAGATGAAACATTTCTGTGTCCTCTCTAGAGCTGAATGAACTTCACTGTAAGACTGACTGATATTTAATTCTGTAAGGCTTGTCCCATAGCCCTCTCCTGTGAATACTCCTGAGACAACTGGGGCTATTCAGTCTGGAGAAGAGAAGGCTCCCAGAAGATCTTACCATAGCCTTCCAGTATCTTAAGGGGGTCTACAAGAAAGCTGGTGAGGGACTTTTTAGAGTGTCAGGTAATGAAATAACTAGGGGGAATGGAACAAAAGTAGAAGTGGGTAGATTCAGATTGGGTATTAGGCAGAAGTTCTTCACCATGAAGGTAGTGAGACACTTGAACAGGTTGTCCAGAGAAGTGGTAGAAGCCCCATCCCTGGAGGTATTTAAGGCCAGGCTAGATGTGGCTCTGAGCAGCCTAGTCTAGTGTGAGTTGTCCCTGCCCATGGCAGGGAAGTTGGAACTAGATGATCCTTGAGGTCCCTTCCAAGCCTAACAATTCTATGATGTCAATGGTGGGGATCTGAATGTTCCATTCTTTTCCCTGGTCTGGCAGGAATAGCAATGAATACTTTATCTAGTCCAAGCAATGACATATTCACTAATGAATAATGAATCGAAATATGAGGATATTAAAAACATATTTAAAGTGAAGTGGTCAGCTCTGACAATGTCAAGAGCAAAACTAAAGCAGCAGATTTTTTAGAAACATGATTTAGTCTGCACTGCTGTGGCAATACCTTCCATGATGAATGAACATTAATTTTTAAAGTCTGCTATGATTTGTCTTCACATAAGAAAAACTTGCAATGTGGACTCCAATGAATAAGTATAACTTTTCTGTAAACATAGTATAAATATTTATTTTACTTTCATTTGTTTTCTATAACACCTTTTACACATCCCTCTGCTCCTCCTATCTTGCACTGAGGCTGTACAGTGGCTGAAGTTTTGAACTGGTGGTATACCATATAAATGCTTATGTCAGGAATGTGGTGCCTGCTGCTTTCTATTCACCAGCATGAGAAAAGTAAATGTGTTAACTGGGTTCAAATACCTAAGGGTAGAAGAATTTATGTCAACTGTAAAACCTCTGAGAAGATACAATAGAATAGAATAGAATAGAATAGAATAGAATAGAATAGAATAGAATAGAATAGAATAGAATAGAATAGAATAGAATAGAATAGAATAGACCAGGTTGGAAAAGACTATCTAATCAACTAAACCATGACACCAAGTGCCCCATCCAGTCTCTTCCTAAACACCTCCAGTGACCACCTCCCTAAGAAGCACATTCCAATGGCAAATCACTCTTTCTATAAAAAACTTCTTCCTAACATCCAGCCTAAACCTTCTCTGGTGCAGCTTGAGACTGTGTCCTCTTGCTCTGGTGCTGGTTACCTGGGAGAAGAGACCAGCTCCCACCTGGCTACAACCTCCCTTCAGGTCTGCCCTGAGCCTCCTCTTCTCCAGGCTAAGCAACCCCATCTCCCTCAGCCTCTCCTCATAGGGCTTGTGCTCCAAACTCCTCACCATCTTTGTTGTCCTTCTCTGGACACCTTACAGCAAGTCAACATCTTTCCTGAATTGAGGCACCCAGAACTGGGCACAGGACTCAAGGGGTGGCCTTATCAGCACGGAGTACAGGGGCAGAATGACCTCCCTGCTGCTCCTGCTGGCCACACTGTTCCTGATACAGGCCAGGATGCCATTGACCTTCTTGGCCACCTGGGCACACTGCTGTTTCCCCTATTAAACTGCTGCTTTCTGTAATTGCTAGCCAATAGAATCTACATTTGTTAATGACATAAGTGAAGAGTGTTTGCAATGTTTTATATGCAGGACAAACAAATAATAGGGGACAAACTAAGCAAGGGGGTTATAAGCAGGTGAGACAGCACCACACACACACAAACAAGAGCAGGAAAGAGAAAAATGAAGAATGAAGTCATCTGGCTGGGATGCCTTTATAACAACTGTGCTGCTGCTGAACATGGCTATGTGGTCAACAGTCCTTTACAAACTCATTATCACCCTTGTCTCCTACATCTCTGATGCTTTGCTCTTTTATTGCATGAAAGGATATTAGTGTTCCACAACCTGCCTTGGCAGCTCCAGATTTTATTTTTCAGTTGGGTGTGATCTGTGCAAAGACAATGTGGTAAGCACAATCCTAACACCCTTGAGATCTTAGGTCCCTTGCACCAGTTGTACTTTCTTGGTTTCCCAAACCTTTGCTAAGCAGTGATTTTAGGTGGTGATCAGTACACACACCTAGATCTGGCAGGTGTATCTGAGAGGCTGATTATACCACATTAACAGTTGTTATGTTTATTCTTTTCACCTAGGCATAAGGGAGGGCTGAATAGTCCTAAATGCTGGAAAAGCCCTTTGTGTGATAAAGTGAACTGCCCTGATGTTTCCCCTTAAAGATAGCCCTGGCACATTTCCTCTGGGGATGGTGAGGCAGACACACTGCTGCTGTGTGACCCTCGTTTCCTCATCTTTCTTTGGAGATTCAGGGGCACAGTCCCACAGAGGTTGCAAACCAGAGCCAGGGTGGGAAGGAAAGACGTGTTGTCCTGTGCTGGACTTGGACACTATTATGGAAATTAAATCTGGAAATGGTATTATTTCCCTCTGAGTCTCATTAATGATTGTTACTAGACAGCTGCAGTGGGACCTAGCCAGTGTGGAGGCAGTTCCCATAGAAACCCCACATGACTTTAAAACTGGGCCATATGTAATCTGTTAGCACAAGAGGAAGCAAAAAAGTCTCCAACGGAAGGCAGCCATGCTGAACTCCAGCTGGATCTGTGGTTTTGCTCAGGGGAGATGAAGATTTTAATAGGAATATTGATAGATACTTTATTTAAGCTGGAGTAACCACGAGCTACTGGAGCACATGGCCAGGCATACCATAGCACTTCAGATGGGTGGTATGGTGTGAAAAATAACAAGGCCTATAATCCTATGCTCTTAGTGTTCATGAGTCATCCTTCTTGTACACTTCTGAATCTTTATACTGTAAGAATTCCTTCTTAAATAGGGGAAAGATTACAGTAGTCCCCACAGTAACTCTGTCTTTCAACCTGAAGAAATTTCAAGAAAGCTGTAAATAAAATGCATTTTTGTCCATTGATGGTCTTTGTAATTTAAATGGATCTCTCTTCCATGTCATCACTCAGTAGTGACTGCTTCAGGTTATTTTATTGTTATTACCCATTTAAACAAATGTATCAAACCAAACTATCTGAAATACTGTCTTTTCTTTGCCAAAGGCTACCCACTTGTTATTTTCCTACAGATTCTCAGACAGCTGTTAACACTCCAAATTATTCTGGAGGAACATATAGTCATGCCACCATTCGCATCCATTTGGCTCTGAGTCCTATTTGCTTTCACTGTATCCTGCAGGGAAAATCCTCATGAATTCCTCTGTGAAACTGCTCTACAAAACACTTTTCAATGCCTGCAGGCCAAAGAAAGCAGTTTGCCCACCAGATTCCCAGCTATATGTAGAGTTACTGCATTTTTATTTGGTTATTCTATTTGAGCTAATGTTTCACTTTTGGACATGGTGAAACACTTACCTCCTGCTAGGAAGGCAGAGGGAATCCACAGTAGACCTAACAGTATCACTAACCTCAAAACTTTAGTGAGAATCTAGAAGCAGTGTGAATCCTGTGTAGAGTGGTGTCTCAATCCAGAAGATGGGAAGGAGATAGGATTCTTTTGAACACCCCTGTGAGTGAAATTAAGACACAAACAAGGTCATACATCAAAGTGAAACTATAAATAGTCTTGTAGACTAAACAGAGAAAGAAGGAAAATAAAAGGGAGAGAGAATGGAGAGAGAGAGAGATGGAGAGATGGTGAGAGCTAATTACCACCTCAGGGGTGGTAGTTGCAGCAGTCAGCACTGAACAGCCTCAGCCCCTCTTTGCCATCCACTGTCCACCACATCCCTCGGCAGATGACACATCAGGCAGGTCACTCAGGATGATCTTATCTTTGTTGAGACACTTCTCAGTTCTTAATGCAATCATTACAATCACAAGGTGACTTACATGTTCAAAAGAGTATTCCCTCAAGTGCATAGGGAGAGATTTAAAGCCATTTTGTCTTCAGTATTGCTCATCATTCTGCTTAGACGCCCTTTCTTAACTGTGGAGTGCATTTCATATCACTTCATTCTATTCACTCATTCTTTGTAAAACATTAAGGTGCCTAGAAAGACTTTATGAAGTCCACACTATCAATCAATGCCTTGGAACATATTTTATGTGAAAAATGAGGTCCAGGTTACTCAATATTTAAGAACCCACAACTCTCTGATAAGTTGAAAGAACATTGTTCTTGTTTTGGGTGATTACATTCTGCATGCAAATCTTTTTCCTGCAGTTTCTAAATACATGGTTTTCAAGGTGATTGCCTTTTCCTTTGTACCTTTTGGCAGTTCTGCTCTTCACATTAGATGTAGATACCCAAAGAGATATATTTCTAGATGAAGTCATATGTATCAAACCTGGCCTAGTCTATACTCACTTGTTCAGCAAAGTCATGAAAAATGAATATACGGTACAGTGTAAGGAAAAACTGCAGCACAGTCCCGAGTCTGCCTGCTGAGACAACATAAGGTTGCAGCCTCCAACACAGCCTGCATCCTTTCACCACAGCTGGAAAGGAGACAGAAGAATAAAAACTTTAATTCAAACAGAATTGATGTTATTTTTTTTTCTTTTATGAAACATTTACATAAGGGACAATAATACATATGGAGATATCCAAATTCAAGATGACCACAGGATTCTGTTTCCCAGAAAATCCATCTACTTTCTGTTAAAATCAGAGCATCTATTAAAAAAAAAAAACCCAAACCAGAAACAACAAAACCCCAAACCAACTCACTTCCTTTTCTTGTACCAGTGATGGTGACCACAAATTAAAAAACCACACTTCCCTTCAGCAGCAGTTGACAGGAGTTCATTTGGAAAAGTTCTGAGACTTGCTGAATTCTGAGGTTCCAGTTGAAATTTTGAATACTATTTGTTGGCATTTATGAGGAATGGTTACACCATTACTTACTGGACAGTGTCTTTCAGCAAGGAAACTTTAGAAACCTTGGAAATTCCCAGTACTCTCTTGAAGTAACATGTAATATTTTGCCTTGTTCTACTTTTTTTTTTGTTGTTCTTTTGAAAAGATGGAAGTCATGCTGAGTTTGGGATCCAAATGTAACAAATCTACATTACTCAGTGAAAAAAATAAAATACAGTTATTCCATCCAGGAAATAATGTTTCCCCATCAGGGTAAGTATTTTGAACTGTTTGCGCATTAATTTGTTTTCAGTGATGAACAGTTTATATTATGATTAGTTGACCACACAGGTTTAATGTAGGTCTAAATCTCACCGAGATATTTTATTAGCTTCAGTTAAATCTTGTGTTTGTGCCAATCATCTTTCCTGTGTAATACACTTCATAGTCTCAGGGTTTAGATATCC